>NW_008806275.1:0-177279 GCF_000400465.1 Wallemia ichthyophaga EXF-994 | reverse complement strand
TACGCGTTCAGGCCGGTGTACAGACGCTGGATTGAGCGTCCTCTCACCCACTATGGTGGCTACAGAGGCGGCTGCACTGTCGGCTTCCTCGTCCTAGCCGCTTACTTAGCCATCAGCTACTACATACACACCACTATGCTTCTCGGTGCCTTCTTAGCCGGTATGACGCTCGTAGTCTGGCCATCTAACCGCGATGATGTCCTAAACTACAAACACATTTTCGAGGAGATATTCGAACCACTCCTCAAACGCTACTTTGCATCTATTTTCTTCGCGTCTATCGGTTACTGTATACCATTCCTCGATCTCTTCACCGCCAAGAGATTCTGGCAGGGTTTGGTGTACAGTGTCCTTATGCTTATCGGTAAGCTGCTCGTCGGGATATGGATCCCGATACGCGACTGCATTTCCAAAGAGACAATAATCGTCGGCGACGCGGAGAACCAAAAGAAGAAAACAAAGTGGGGTCTCGGAAAACCAAACAAAAATAGCTGGATCTCGGGTCTTATTCTTGGCAGTGCCATGTTGGCGAGAGGCGAGATAGGTGTGTTGATTCTACAAGTCAGTCTTAGTACTACACAAGCGAATGCCAACTCCCCCGGCGCTATCTCTGTGATGGACACCGAGACTTACTTGATCGGCATCTGGGCCGTTGCATGGAATACCATTATTGGACCAGTCGCATTTGGCCTGCTCGTCAGATTCTTTGGTCAGAAAATCATCGATTCACATTGGGGTAGCACTCTTCGCATTAAACTCGAACAAGAGGAGAAGAATGCGAATGAGAATGGGGATACAAAAGATAGTGAAAACGGTGATAGCGGTGATGACGGAGACAATGAAAATGCTAGAAATGCAAGAACTGCTCAAGACAATTCTCAAAATCTGGATGATCAAGAGAATGAAAAGGTCAGGCGTGAGGATAACGTTTGACATGGTGAGTGGATAGAATTATTTTCATTTATCTTCTATAAAGCAATGTAATCAAGGGTTGTATTATATACATTTCTATACAATTTGCATCATATTCCTACAGATCTGTTTGTCGTCAGTAATATCCACAACCGGAAATTACCCTTACTCACATGACAATTTCGCATAGTTGGCAGGTGCGAACCTCGACTTGAATGCTTTGTAGGCATACAAAGGTAAGGAAGAAACGGCAACAATCACCGCAACTTTCCACACGAATCGGAATGAGAAGACGAACGAAAGGTCTGCAAGGGCTGTGAGTAGTGATAATCACTCGTACACGCACATACCGAAATATTCAGGAAGAAGCACCATACTGAGGATGTAAATGATTAGGGTTACGATCTCCGCGATGACCATGTAGCGATGCCAAGTAGTGATTTCGAGCGCGACCATTATAAGTTCGTTCACAATCAGTGACGTGAATGAGATAGCGACGATATTGAGGAACTCATTCTCAAACAGGACGAGCGTCATAATCATGATTGCGCCACCCTGGTACACGGAAACCATCATCCATATGAAGAAGGTCTTTAGCGATAGTATGCGACCCTTAGTAAGCTCCTTGTATAACTCCGGATATAAAAGGGCCAGATCCTCATTAACATCTCTGTCCAACACGAGTGAAAAGACAGGTGCCATAGTGTAAATTGTTGAGTATCCCACCATCAGGTAGCCCTGGTAGATGGCGATAGGGGCGAAATACATAATAGCACTGAAGACAGCCTGGATGATCGATATGATAAGACCGCGATGTATGACGAACTGTGCCAGCTTCGCTGAGCGCTTGTACGAGTTTCTGCCATGCCACACCAGCAAGCGAGTGAGGAAAGAGAACTGCATCACCGAAAAGTCAGCTGCTAGTGAAGCCTGTTTGCCTTCTTTGCCAACGATACCGACACCGACATCTGCAGCTTGGATCATAGAAACATCGTTTCCACCATCTCCTATACAACACACGCGCCGCCTGGTGTGCGAGCGGATGAGATTGGCGATTTCAGCTTTCTGCGTAGGCGAGCATCTGCAAGCAACGACAACAGATAGCTGCGTTGCCACCTGTATGAATTCCGGTTTGAGGTTGTTTAGACAGAGCTGGAAATGATAAGCGCTGTACAAAACAGAAACACCTCACCCACATTAAGTGAATCACCGTCGATGACGAGACATGAATCTGGTTTTGACTGGAGGAAGTCGAGGTGATCTTTAATTTCCTGCACAGAGCCAGCCTTGGCTATTTGGTGTATATACTGATTGCGGTAGACGAGTTTACTCGAGATGGCAATGCACGTTGCTGTCTCAATCTTGTCACCCGTCAGCATCCATATTTTGAGCCCTGCATTGCGGAGCAGTTCGAGTGTCGGCTTGACATCCTCTTGCAGCTTGTCTTCTACACCAGTGAGACCGAGAAGCTCTAGGTCGTGTTCAAGGAGCTGATCGACGACACTTTCAGGTGTTACGTCTAGTCTACCCATACTTACGCCAACTTTAGCGCTCGTGTAAGCCTGCTCGAACGCATCATATGTGCTCGAAGTGAGTACCTTCTGCGCCACTACCAACGTACGCAGCCCCTCGCGCGCCATATTACCCGTCTCCTCCTCAAGCCAATCCTGACGCTGGACACGCGGGAGCATGACGACGTCTGCGCCTTTTTCGTAAAATGTGATTATGCCAGAGATGGTGTCACGCACGATGATTCCCATCCGCTTCGACTCGGAAGTGAATGGGAACAGTTGGAGAATGTCATACGAGATATGAAGCCCAGAGGGAGTGCGCAGGGTTATGCGTTGACGATCACGCTGCACGAGAGCCATACCGATACTTTCCGTCCAGTTCACTATGGCTACTTCGTCAGGCGAAGAGGCTTGGTATGATACGGTGTCGTCATCGTTTGTGACGGGTGTGACATTGTGACACAGCGATAAAGCCATAATTACATCCTTTACGCGCGAGCTCATGTCGCGACGCCCGCGATTTGCAAGCTGGATACCTGTGACTAGTGTTGGTGCTTTCGTCTCATCACTATCGCCATAGCCATAGTCGTCTTGCGCCCCGTAACACATTGCAAGCTGGTAGCGCACTTCGTCCATCGAATCATTGCTGTATGACATAGTACCCATGTGCAGTTTGCGCATAATCATCTCATTCTGTGTGAGTGTACCCGTTTTGTCGCTGAGGAGGTAAGAAATACGACCAAGCTCTTCAGGGAGAGTCGATGTGCGCACTACTGTGCCTGGGATGTTTGCATCTCTCATAATTTGCTTCGAGTATACTGTTTTGCCCATGTCTAAATTAACACGCAAACTGATAGGAATGATGGAGGAGAAGAGAATGAGGAAGCGGAATATGTAGACGAACCACTGGCCTCTGAAGCCGTTCAAGGCTACTAAGGCGACAGATAGTAGGAAAGTGACTAGACAGAGGATCTAAAGAATAGTTAGTGCTTGTATGACGACAGGCTTTTGACAAACCTTTGCTAGTCTGTTTATCTCGGTGTCGAGCAAACCAACTTTAGTTTTAGGATTGCTAGTGTTCATCACAGCCCTTGTTTCTTTACCAGTATAGACAACCACACCGATAGCAGAACCAGCGGCCAAAACGGTGTTGGCCCACAAGCAGTTCTCCGCAGAGAGAGGTTCAGCGGGGAGTGCGTGTTGAAAGAGACTAGATCCATGATGGTGTAAAGAGCCATTGAAAGAATGAATATCTTTGATGGGAGGAGCAGCGAGTAAATCAGCCTTCAAGTTGAGCAAGTCAGAGTCAGAGGGGAGAGATTGAGTGGAAGGGATTGCGACTTTCAGCTTCCAATCAGTTTCACCGTCTAGTTGATCAGTTTTGACGAAACAAGTACCGGAAGAGTCAGTACACCTTAGTAGGACCAAATCAGCAGGTACGCGTTGATTTTTTTCAAGGAATAGTAAGTCACCGACTTTAATAGATGATGAAGGAGTTGATTGAGAACCAATTGAAGTTAGAGTGGTGTAGAGTGAAGAATTAACTTCGTTATCTCGTTTTTGACGTAAATAATCATCATAGGCCTCTTTTGATATGGTAACCAACAAAACAAAGGCTAAAGGAGCTATGTAAGTGGAAATGAAGCCAATTTTCAGCGGAGGTATAAACTGAGATAAAGCAACCAATAAAAAGTATAAATTGAAGAAAAATTTGAATTGTTGGTATAAAATGAGGGGAATGAAAGTGATTAAGTTGTATTTCTGGTTTCTAATGCTGTTTGGAGGATGTTTGAGTTTTTTATGTGAGTTTAACGGAACTCTTCGGTAATCATTTAAATCAGGGCTATCAGGGCTGTCTATATCGCGTGTGCCATTATCAACGTCATCGTTATGATTATGCTCCTCCAACAACCTCTGCTCGTCTTCGTGTGGGCTATTCATTGTGTCTTGATGATTTTTAATTTTGCGTAATCTGAATGAATTCATTTCATTTCCAGGTGGTTGTTTATATTCAAAGAGGGAATCAAAGAGGAAATGTTGAAATCAGAACTGCAAGTCGCATTGACTGTCGTTAGCAGAGCTGCAAATTTAGCTCAATCTGTGTTTAACAAGTTGGTAACCGCAGAGACTGTCACAAAGAATGATAAGTCTCCTGTGACTGGTATGTTGGGAGGGATACGTGTTTGATATTCACTGAAACATATTCTATAGTCGCAGATTACTCTTGTCAAGCTCTCATTTCTCTCCTCCTTTCAAAATCGTTCCCAAATGATCCAATCGTCGGCGAGGAAGACGCAAACGATCTCAAGCAACCAACAGAATCTTCAATTCAACTTAAGAATAGAGTCACCCAGCTCGTCAATGCTGAATTATCGAAGCCACAATCAATCGGTGAATCTGATAACTTGGAATTGGGTACTTCACGTGATTCAAATGTATTGTTAGATGCAATCGATAGAGGTACCTTCCAAGGTGGTTCTAGTGGTAGAATGTGGTGCTTGGATCCAATCGACGGTACAAAAGGTTTCCTTAGAGGTGGCCAATACGCCGTATGTCTCGCTTTGCTTGTAGAGGGCAAAGTTCAGTTGGGTGTAATAGCATGTCCTAACCTCCCTGTAAACCCAAGTAACCCTGATAGTCCAAAGGGTGTCGTTTTAGCTGCTGTCAAAGGTCAAGGCGCTTTCCAACGTCCAATCAGCGAAACAAATGGCACTCTCACTCCAATCAGAATGAACCCAATCACTCCAGAATCTTTATCATATGCTTCTTTCTGTGAATCTGTTGAATCTGGTCACTCTTCTCAATCTGACGCTGCAAACATCGCAAACGAGTTGGGCATAACCAACGAGCCTGTTAGAATGGATTCTCAAGCTAAATACTGCTCCATTTCACGTGGTGACGGTGATATCTACCTCCGTTTGCCTGTATCTGCAGATTACGAGGAGAAGATCTGGGTGCGTTGACATTATTTTAAGCTTAAGTAACCCTATTAACGCATTACATAAAGGACCATGCACCTGGACGTCTCATCGTCGCTGAAGCTGGCGGTAAAGTGACTGACATACACAACAACGATCTCGATTTCTCCCTCGGACGCACACTTAAGAATAACAAGGGAGTTATTGCGGCGAGTGCTGATATACACGCAGACGTAATCAAAGCTGTACAAAAGGTATTGAAAGTATAGAAGTCATGTATCTAGAATTGCTATGAAATGATATAATGTACGCGATTCTTTGCTTTTGTGACGTGCGTGACTTGGAAAGTTGTAGACTGCGTTCCAAGCACACAATGTACACACAGGTCGCTGTTCATGTTTGCCTGCTTATACGCTGTCTTGCGAAATGAACCTTTTCGCAGAAGCACCTTTTAGCTGGCAGCTAGTCTATCAGTCAAATGACCGTTTGAATTTAACACCCAAATGAACCTGCGATCGAGAACGAGGAGCATTTTCAAGTTTCCTGAAGATTATGACGATGACTTGCTCGCTCAGCACCCAAATCAATTACTCGATCAAGACCGTCAGTCTGCGTCTGGTTCTATGATATTGCTCTTCTAACACGGCGCAGAACAAACAGAAATTGTAACTGGGATAGCTACAAATAATGCTGCATCGAATAAGATTTACAGATCATTCACTCTCCTCTTCATAGCCACCCACTTCTTATCGTCAGTCTTGTCTTCTCAAAAGTGCGTCACTAAATCTAATCTCAGGTTACTGTTGCGTCTTGATATGCGCGGTAATGTACTCAACCTCATTGCACTTCTTTTCCCGCTTCCCTCTCTCCTTAACACTCTCACTCAACGTGATCTGATGCTGATTGCACATCCAGCACTCAGAAACATCCCAGAACCCCGTTCTCACTTGCTCGGTCTCACTCTCAGCCTCTTCTGTCTCCTCTTATATCGCAATACTGTTTCCACGCGAACAGTACTCGCACTCGCTTTCTCCACTATCACTGAAACATGGATGAGGACTTGTGAAAAGGAGGCACAAGACCTGCATAAGCTAAAGTATGCCCAGAAAAGCGCCTGATGCGACTTTATTGGATGTATTTGTATAAATGTATAAATTACTACTGATATACACGTCTCTATTTGAGATATAAGTACATACATTGCTACCATTCTACGTCTTTATTTGCTCTTTCAAGTTGGAGTTGATCTGTGGCTTCTAATTGACTTGCGTCTGCCGCTGGTACTCGGTGGATCTCATTTTCCTCTAACATGCCCCGCTCTATGTTCTGACCAATTTCATTCTCATCTTGTCCATATTCATTAGCATCTGATGCTGCTAACCGTTGTATTCCATTCTCACTTGCTGCATGTAGTTGATCGTCATTATCCTCCCTCTCTTCTCCATCCCTCTCTATTCGATCCATATTCCCATCATCTACTTCTCCATCCTCACTCTGCGGAACTTCAGTTTCATATCCAAATGCATTCTTATCGTAGAAAAAAGGGTGCTCTAACTGATTCAACTGCTCTGGCTGAACTGCCTGACTTGGCTTATTTTGTCCATCTAGCTGAACTGGATTTGTAGTGTGCAATGTATTTGCCGCTGCACCAGACTCACTCAAACGCCTACGCTTTACGTTACTTGGATTCTGGCTCTTTCCTTTGCGTTGGCGTTTACCACTTAACCTCGGACTCACTACTGCTGAAGTATTTTCGGCATCTCTATCAGGAATATTCAGTCCCTCGTCAATTACTTGCGGGTAAAGATCTATCACATCTTGTGCTAATTGCCTCTCAGAAACAAAGTCTTTTTCCCGTTCGTCTTCCAGATCAGTGTCTTGCAAGAAATCGGTATCCCAATTTGCTTTGTATGTGCCCGTCGTCTTGCGCAGCGCCGGGTGAAGCTTTCTACCGTTCCTTAGATGCCGTTCATTGTACTTCCGGACGATATCTTTAATATCAATGCTTTAAATTGTCAGTATAGCGACAAATTCAATATGATACTCACTTATTTCTTTCTGAAAGTGTCTGACTGAAGTTGCCGCGATACCCATGGTCGATGACCATCTGCGCATAACACTTATAGGGCACAGTGACGTAGCGAAATTGACTTTTGTCGACATCTGCATATTCTGCTGTATTGTTGTTGAACTTCCATCTTTCGAGACGATATCTGTTAACCATGTAGCCTATTGCGCAATAACGTCAGCAGGGTTTTGTGATGAAACGCAGAATACCCACGTATGATCAACTCTTCTTCATAAGGCCTTGTCTTTCTCTTAATCCTTCGACCATTGGGTAGAAGATCACGTGGCTTTGCTTGCCTCAGGTGGTGTCTATGGCGTTTATTCTGCATTCTTTTAGCCTCGTCAATCATACCTAGATTAGATCTTCTGAGATTACGTGCCTTATTAGACATTCGTAAACGCTTCTCAGGTACCTCATCATCCATATTCCACTCGTCATCGCTCTGGCTTAATTTATCACTTTCGACTCTTTCTTCCCCGATTTGGTTCTCGTCTTGGTAGTAGCCATTATCGTCAGTGCGTCTAAACCTTTCTCTATTGATGGTATCATACACGCGATTGGCAGTAGGGCCACTGGAACGCGAACGTGGAATATGTGGAGTTGGTGGAGGTGTCAGATGAGTCAATGGAAGGCTGATATGAATTTGTTGAAATTGATTCGAGTCGAATAAAGAGGAATTTCTTTGTTGACTTGGCTGGTTTGGAGGAGGAGTGCCACTGTGAGAGGAAGCGCTAGTGCGAGTGCGAGGATTGACTGTTTGAGGAGGCATCTTCGAACCACCCTGGTTACCCTCATCTTCATCTTCATCATCACTAGACAGGACAATAACATCCTTGTTGATCTCAACCATACTGCTAGGTATTTCTAGAACCTTAGTCTCTAATTGGCTAGACATAAGCTCAAGATCATCTTCATCCTGATCGCCCATGTCAACATCAAGAGGATGAGGTGGCACCAAGCTCTGCTGATTACCGGGCGGTCCATCTTCGTCAGAGTCGTCAGAGTCAAACGCCTTCTGTCTGTTCTCTCTAATTGTGCGTCTATGTGATTCCACTTCACGGCTAACTCTCACACCCTTCCGATGAATAATACGCGATCCACCATCTGCGCTTCTTCTCGAATTCACCTGCTCTTCATCGTCACCTGCCCAGCTGATTACAGACTCCTGCCTACTAAAACTACGATTGTCCGAGTCAACATCATTTGCGTCATCTACTTTGTCGTTATCTGAGTGGTCAGGTAGTAGATCCAAGTGATTCAATAGATCGTCTTCGACTCTTCTTTGTGGTTGAGCTACAAATGGCTCCTTCATGATTTCCTTGACGTTATTGTCCACAGTTTCCTCCTCATTAACATCTACCGAAGTTGAATTGGCTTTTACGGGTTGCGCAGTATTATAAGGGTGTGTGGAACTTGTGGATGGAGACTGTTGAGTTTGTGGAGTTTGTTGAACTGGTTTATTTTGTGGAGACGGTTGAAATTGTTGGGTTGGTTGGGTTTGTGGAGATCGTGGAGACCGTTGAGTTGGTTCGGTTGATTGAGTTGGTTGCTGGAAAGGCTGCACAGATGATAGTTGATCGGACATTTGGTGGGAAAGTTGTTGATCCAGTTGTTGGTATAGTTGCTCATCCGGCTCTTGAGACGTTTGCTGAGTTGGATGCTGAGAAGATTGTTGCTGTGGCTCCTCAATTACCTCCAGCGGAGCCGAATAATTTGAGATCCACGCTGACTGAGGATCGTGAGACATAGTTTGATATAACTGCTGAGATATTCCTTGATATAGTTCCTCGGATGTTTGTCGAGGTGATTGAGGTAGTTGCTCAGAGATTTGTTGAGATAACCTTTCAGGCCCTTCTGAGGGTGTTGAAGCACTGGGGATCCTGTCTGATTGAGATTTTTGAGCTAAAAGCATGTTTCGCGCCTGCTCTTCCCGATGTAAACGCTCCACTTCGAGTGCAGAGTCGGAGGCTAGGCTTTGTCTCTCTTTTTCAGCAGCAGCCTCAGCTCTCTCATTCGTTAAATGTTGCTGCTCAGCTTCTTTTTGCCTCTTTCTAGTCTGATCCTCTTGTCTCTCTCTATTCTCTGCCTCAAATTTTCTTCTATGCTCGTCCTCAAGTCTAATATTGGTCTCTTCATCCAGCCTTCTTTTATCACTTTCCTCCTCAAGCCTCTTTCTGTTTTCCTCCTCTTCGTTTAGTTTCTTTCTGGTATCATCTTCCTCTTGCAGTCTTCTAGCCTCGGTCTCTTGTCTATGTCTGACAGCTTCATCTTCTTGCTGCTTTCTAGCTTCAGCTTCTTGTTGCTCTTTAGCCTTAGCCTCTTGGCTCAGCCTGTTAGCTTCTTCCTCTTTCAGTCTAATAGATTCAGCTTCCTGTCTAAGTCTATTGGTCTCTTCATGTTTCTCAGTAGCCCCCTCCCTCAATCTAAGGGATTCATCTGTCGGAGTATCATTGTCAATGTTCATTGGCACATCTGCTGAAGCCTGCTCTCGCGCTTCAACTACTGGCGACCGCCGTCTAAACGAAAGAGCCACGCCATTAAAATCAGTCGCGCTTTCATTCTGCAACGATGCTCTCAGTCCAATTTCCTTCTCCTTTTCTTTCTGGTTAGATGGCGGAAGCAATGAAGAACGCATTCCCTGCTGATCTTGCGATGATGGTGGGATGTGGTCTGCCATACTACGCACAACGCTGTCGCGAGCACTCCTTAAATGACGGTGAGCGGTTTCTTGCGAAGTGTTTACATTTGCATTCGCATTTGCACTTGCTTCTGATTGTGTAAACACATTGGATGCATTGATAAAAGCGTCGCTGCTGATGTGGTGTTGATGGTTGAGGAGCTGATCGAGATCGATGTCTCTTCCACTGATAGGCGATCGCGATCTATCTTCCAGACGGACAGACCCTTGCTGTCTACGCCTGTCCGGAGTACTTTGCAAATAGAGCGTAGATTCGCCTTGAGGTGGTTCATCAAAAATGTTGGAGAAGCTCGATATGGTTTGGCTGTATTTGTTAGTTAATATTTCTTAAGATAACCCAACTCACTCAAAATGTTCACCGAAGATGCTGTCATTAACGGTATCGGTGTGCTTGTCCACATCCAGATTGATGAGATCGATCTCTTGTTGCAGGCTGCGATCGACGTGGGTTGGAGACAGTTGCGGCATCGGAGGAGTATCTGGAGTTTGTAGATTTGACAGAGAGGTTTGTTGAAGGGTTTGTTGAAATTGCTGTGGACTAAACTGCCTTTGCTGTTGAATCTGCTGAGGAGATTGCTCAAGTTGCTGTGTAATCTGTCGAGGACTCTTCCTAGTCCCAGTCTGTGGAGTTTTCTGTAGAGTAGTTTTCCTTCTCGGAGTTTGCATCTGGCTTTGCTTTGGAGTTTTTTGCTGCACCTGGCTTAGATTCTGCTGAGATGACCTTCCCAGACCAGTCGATCTATCGTCTTCGAAAATTGTTCTGTCTGTAGTGTGATTTGCATCGTTGTATATATCGTCCCAAACTTGCTGAGCAAAGTTCATCACACTCCCCTTGAACTTCTCATACGGGAACTCGTGATCAAGTCTGTCTACAGGGATACGCAAGACCATCATGCGCTCCTTCGCCAGTTTCTCGAAATGTGCTTGCAGCTGAGTTGATAATCTTGAGGCATCCACCCTGTTATTCCAGACAGTGCCTTTCCAGTTAAAGAGCTCGTGAACAGCCTCTTTGACGGCCTCTGTTTGTACCATAGCGCTTACAGGTCTGATTCTTTGCATGTGTTGCACCTTGAGCTGGTTGATGTTGTAGACTTGGGTTGCTAGATCTATCTGATAGTCCATGTGTATCTTACGCAGCTTGGAGTCAGTGGGGACAACGTGGCCAAGGAACGCCGCCCAAGCCTCTTTGAGATCAACAGCGGGAGAAATTGCGCCACCAGTTTCGATAGTTGTTTGCTGTTGCTGGACAATTGCAGCAAAAGTAGTAATATTGGACATTCTAACGCCTTGAGTGATTGCACGCGCAGTATCTGAGCTGGGCCTTTGTCCGCTGAGAACTTGAGAAACAGAAATAAAGTTATTTTCGGTAAAAGTGTTGTGTTTAAACGTTTGATACGTATGCCATGTCTTGAGAACGGAGATGTCGTTTGTCCCAGTGATTGGATCGAGTACCTGGCTCAAAACATCCTGTGACAGTGTTTTGAGTATCTTTGCCCGTTGCGCCAGCGTGGAAATCGGCACACGCTGCTCGACAATCGACTTTCTCAGCTGAGTCGGCGCAGGAGACGATGAAGCGAACCCAGATAAATCTACGTCGTGCATAGAGATTCTCTTAGCTTTCGCTCGTCGCTGTTTGTCCTTTGGCTTCTTTGTGCTTGTTGCTGTTATGTGATTAGCATGTTTCGCGGTGCGGCGGGAAACCCAGGAACCCACGGGTAGCGCCGATATCTCCATTTCGTTCCGTCGGCAATTCCGTGGCCGCTGTCTTCCGCCTTGTTCTGTTCGCAGCCAGACTCATGATCGTCGGTGAGCAAGACACGCTGCGAGAGACACAGGGGAAATTAGATGCTAGATGTTTATAGTAATTATATTCTATACAAGAAATTTAATCGTTTTACTGTGCTTTCTTATCACGTTTCGCTGCTGCCTGCTTTGCTCTGTATGCGTGGTACTTCTTATCCGTCCCAAAGAGCCAATCCCAATGCCTGAAGCTCGAAGCGTAGCACTCAGTGAACTTCTCGTGGTGGTAGTCGTGGTGTTCAGCGCCGGCCCAGATTGGCAGGAAGTTGCACAGGGACCAAGGGAAGTGGTAGCCCGAGTGGGAGTCTATCGCCTGGAATAAGCGACAAGCGATCCACACGTACACCGCCACTATATGTATTTCGCCTATAAATGCCGCGTAGAGGATTGGTGCTCCGACTGTGCCGAAACCGGTCAATCCAACTTCAACGGGATGCGCGTATTCGGCCGCGAGTCCAAACGGCGCACTGAATTCGTGGTGCTGCTTGTGGATACGCTTGTACAGAGGACCCCAGTGCAGCGCCCTGTGGAAGACAAAGTGCCAGGTATCTTCAAACACAAAGAAGATTGCTATCTGTTTAGCCATTGTCCAGAGGGATGGGAAGGGCAGCTGGTACGTCTGCATACCGAAAAACTCAGCCAGCGGGTGGAATCCCCAGATCTGTGGCAACTCTATTGTGAAGTGCTGCAAAAGCACCAAGTACGTGCAACGCCACTGGTCCCAGTCTGAGGGCACCTTGTGTGGTTGCAGCTTCCACTTCCTGAAGTAAGGAATGTGGTCGATTATAATCCACGGAATAGATCGTCCAAAGTAAATTACCTGTACAACTTAGCATAGAAGACGCGCTAACGGCATACACACCTCGTGCATCAGGAAACTCATTACGCCCGTGGCTATTACCGGATTTCCCCACCAAATATACCAGCTAGCCCACGCTCTCTCCAGCAAGTTGTGCTGACTCAGGTCGTACCCGGTGTACAAGTCCTCGCCTTGCACCTCTGCTTGAGGGATGAGCGAGCTTGCGTTGAACGCGTTGAATCCGCTTGAGATAGATTGCAGTGCCTCCATCGTGGTCGTCGTGTTGAGAAGCCTTCAACTTTCGTCGCTAGCAGTCGCCTTCTCCAGAAGTGGCATGATCTCTCCATTCCGCGAATATAAAATCAATTTTGACCGTGATCGTGGGTCGCTGTTAGGCTGCTGCAGCCACTCGCGCTTCCCGCATCCTCCTTTTCCGTGTCATTCCCGGCCAGCACGCAGGTATTTATCTCGGGTGGCGTTCCGTCTTCTTTGCTCTGTGCAAATGAAAGCCTTGCGTATAGCTTGGTGGATGTTATACGCGGCTGGTGACTGCCTTTGATACCAACTATATATTGTACCTGCCACATACAATAATGCATTTAGAAAGCCTACCGATACTCTCTTGCAGCTAAATACCTTTTGATAAGGCATTTATCCTAATTACATTCCAATTACACTCCACTTACAGTCACTTACGGTGGATATTTAGGGCTTCAATCGAACACCGCACAAAAGTGCTGCTGCAACTCATGTACTCGTACAAGTATTCGTTAACCCTACAAACATTTTACGCCCGCTAATCGCACATCCCCAGAATAAATTTGCACACATATCTGACTCAGTGGTTCCGAGATCGGCACAACTTTTTATGGTTATGCCGGAAATTGCCAACAGAACGCATGATGACTGCAATATGCTGCTACGTATACTTTATTTACTCCTTTAATGCCATTTTAATTTAATTAAATGCACAAATGTATTAGTTAGAAGACCCACAGGAAACTCTTATATTAGGGGGTGTTGTAGTAGACATTATTGTAGTGCTCGTCATAAGCAGGACTAGCCAATACATCGTGGACGAGCCAGCTTCCACTAAGCGAAGAATTTTGCGGCTGATGGAGATAGGCAAGATTGGTGTCGTAGAGCGTGGCCTCTTCGCGCTTTACGACGTATGGATCGTCCATTTGCGCAACCGAAGGTGTAGCATGCGTGAAGTATTGCTGGCCACACTCTGAGTAGCTCGATGAGCTTGACGGATGCGTCGCATACATCATGGGATATATATGATTGTTATTAGCAATGTGAGGGAATATATTGTGTACTGGAGGGTTTCTGTTTTGTGGAGGGTCCTTGTTTCGTGAAATCTTTGCCTCGTTCGCTATGTAGCTCTTAGTATGTCGATTTCGCCAGAGACTTGACTCACAGCCATTTTGCTGAGATTTAATAATTTTGATTATTTCTCTCGCTTCTTTGCTATCGTATTTGCATTCTCTAGCCGTTCTGTAGCAGTGGTCGCCTATAGTCACCCCTTGTCAGCTTACGCAATCCCCCACTTAGGAAACTCACACGTAGGCTTATCGGCAGAGCACCTCAGCTTGAGGCGGCTGTGATTGTGTAAGTGAGGATCATGCGGCACGCTAAAATAGCTCACCGGCAGCTAAGGTCGGGGTAAGTGGGATGAATGTGGGGCGAGTGGCGTTGACACTCACGAGAGACACGCCTGTCCACGCTTCAACGTAGTCTGGTACTGCACAGGCTCACAATCCTTGCCTTCCTTTGTTTTCTTCTTATTCGTCATTCAGAGACACGCAAAATCAAGTTTGAGCGATTAAACCTAATTCGGCGGACATCGAATGGGTTTCATCATGAAGATGATTATCTTCATACCGATGTTGTTTTGTAGATTATCAATCAACAAGACGATCAAATTTTCTGGGGGATGGGCACTAGAGGAGTACAATACACCTGCTCAGCTGTAGCCACGCGCGTTGATTATCCTCCTTCCCTTTTTGGACACACCAAATAAAACTAAAAAAAAACTGAGTCGAATCTAGCTGAGATCTTCTAACCCTAGCTTTGGATCATCACCACGAGATATCAATTTGCAAAAATCTATGGACCGCCGCTGGGAAGACACCAAGCCGTCAAGCCCTTCGAGCTCGTCGCGTCCATTGCCACCGTCGAACGTGTACTCGAGAATCTATATACCCTCTCAGTACAAGTCTAAGAACAGGACTTCGTCGTGCTCGACGCGTTCTTTTGAGAGTCTGCCTGAAGGCGAGCAAGCTAACTTCAAGCCACAGCAGTACTCGTTTCCCTCCCAGTCTTTACAACACCCACAACCCCACAAGCATCATAGGAGGCACTCAGAACAGAGCAAATATACCTCATACAAGAAAGAACGTGTCGAAAAAAGGTGGCGTGCTATTCTTGAGCTTTTAGAGACTGAGAGGTCTTACGTCAAGGATTTGGATCTCATTTGGAACTTTTTCATTCAGCCCCTGAAGCAATCGGGGGATGATTTGCTTTTGTCTCAACTTTTTCCCCACTTTCAACACATTCTCAACACCAACAAAGAACTCTTGCGCAGCTTAGAATGCGCAGTATTACCCGGATTACCACCTATACCTGCTCAGACTACAACCGTTACCAACGCAACGACAGTTACCACGTTCAACTCTTTGAACGCGTCGACCACAGTCGCTGAAGCCATACATCCAGCTTCCCCGTCTTGGTCGAGCACCGATAACAACAGTCATAGAGATAGCTACCTTAAAACACGTGCCAGTATCCAACTCGCACCGAGTCTTCTCAATCTCGTTCCTTTCCTTAAGCTATACACACCTTTCATTCGCAACTTTGAAAATAGTCAGCAGCAGTTGAACAAATTGCAGCGAGCAAAACCTGAATTTGGTTCATTTATACGGAATGCACAATATACCATAGTCGATACAGGCCAAGGCGGCTTCGAATGGACACGACTGGGTCTCAATTCGAAGTTACTCGCTATTGTACAACGTGTACCTAGGTACAAGTTGTTAATTTCTCAGATTCTCAAATATACCGACGAAGCGAAAGAGGAGTTTGTCAACTTGCAGCGCGCATTGAGGCTGGTCTCAGATGGTGGGTGGATGTTTATGTTAAAGGCACTTCTAATATACTCGCAGTTGCAAATACCTTCGAAACTCATATTGCTCAATACCAACACACTATGTCATTGCTCACATTACAAAAAAGTATATTCGGTGTGCCCTTCCCAATTGTAGCACCCGGTCGCACACACATCAAATCAGGCTGGCTGGTCAAAATTGGAAGGAAGAAGGAGGAAGTGAAGGCATTCTTTCTGCTCAACGATTGCCTCATTTATGCTTCGCCTACTTGTTCAAGCGTAGGTTCGGTTATGAATGTTGTCAATCCGACAAGTCCACCGAGCACGCCATCTATTACGGAGTTCAAAAACTCACCATTCGGGAGTGCGCCACCACTGCGCTCAAGCAGCAAGCACAACTCTTCGCACAGGTTGTCATCGTTAGCATTTCCTGCTTCTCCCGCTACTGCAGAAAGACCGCAAGTAAAAAGTGCAGGTCGAAGAGGACACAAGCACTCAGCATCATTGCCAGTGAATATGATAACCCAACCACACTCTTTATCAGCGTCTGTGACGAATGAGGAGGATGGTGTCCCATCTGTCTCAACGCCACCACGTCTAGTAGGACCAATTGATATTGGCACTCTCAAGGGGCAGTGTTTCACTTTCAACAGGAAGCTTGATCTAGAAGATGTGACAGTCGTTGCTATTGACAATGACTATCCGCAGCTGCACGGGAGGACGATACAAGTAATATCTTCAGAAAAGTCGTTCAGTATCTACGCGGAATCAGAAGAAGAGCGGAACGCGTGGCTGAATGCGATTAGGTCAACAAAAGATGAGTACTTGTCAGCTTTCCGTACGCTCAAGATAGACGACAACCAGTTCCCATTAGACCCGGACACGTACATCAGGCGCAAAGGAAATTCGACCAACACGACAGTTAAAAGGACATTGAACTCGCCTGCGCTGTCGTTCTCCACGCCGTTTTCAGGACACAGTACGCCGACTAGCAAACTGGCTGATGAGAATGGATCGCACAGGCAGCGCAGGAGATCAGTGCATGCATATGCAGAAGTGCCTACATCGCAGTCAAAAGCGCGGCCACGAGAGAGGACACGCAGCGCTTTGACGGGCGATATTTCAGCAGCTGCAGCCGCTACAGCGATAGTGAATGGGCTGCGCTGGAAAAAGCAGGCTAAAGAAAAAGAAGGACAAGGAGAAGGAGAGAAGGAAGAGCGGGCAGATGGGTCAATACTCACGCCCTCTCAGTCTTATGCCAACTCACACTCACACTCGAATCCCTCAGAGACCAAGCTGAGGGTACTCGAGCATTACGCAGCGCCGGTGTGGGTGCCCGACAGCAAGGCAGTTGTGTGCATGAGCTGCTCGGAGCCGTTTAACTGGATGAGACGGAAGCACCATTGCAGGATGTGTGGACATGTAGTGTGCCATGAGTGTTCAACGAGGGTGAGTGGGAGGAGTGTTTAGCCTAGACATTGGCGCTTACGAGTCGCCGCAGAATTTCCTCATCGTGAATGAAGCAGGCGAGCATCAGCCATCGCGGGCATGCGACGATTGCTACGACACCGCCTTCCCGTCAAGCAGCGGCGGTGAGGAGACAGAGGAGGAGATGGAAGACGACAATGCGACGACACAAGCGAGGTGTCAAGATAGCGAGGTTGGTGGACGTGAAGTGGATGCTTCAACGCGATCTACCTCTTCCACTTCCCTCAATGGGGTGATCCAGAGACGGGAACCAAGTCTGACGCGCTCGTCGTACGCGACCAGCTCGTCGTCTATTGGGACATCCGCGCCTTCGTCGCCGACATGTGCACAGAGTGGGCAGATTGGGCAGATTGGATTACACCCACCGCCACCACCACCGCCGCCGTCGCAGTCGCAGTCGCAGTCGCCAAAAATGCACGGCAGTCACGCATATCTCACAGCGTCGCATGAAAAGAGTTTAGTAGGTACAGCGAATATGAACTCGGGTTTCAATCCATCACAATCGGTGGTGACGTGCACATCAGCCAAGCCGACAGAGAGCGCTGCTCGGCTGGGTGTGGGGAGAAGGAATCTAGCGGCACCGCGTATCACGACGCCGAAAGCGGGGCAAGCAAGTCGGAGGAAGTAGGAAGGAGTGCTATAGAAGATGATATGTACATTTTAATAATACGCTATTTACGCTTATTGCTGGTTTAATGAGTGCGATCACTATCTACGAACCCGAATGAATCCATTTGAAAAGCACGCAGGGCGAGTGTCGCCAATAAAAAGCAAAGGCGGGATATTCAACATGGAGAGATTTCTTGGAATTGGTGGTGGTGCGTGTAGTAGGGTTAAGTGCTTTACTTGTGACTGAGTTGGTCTTTAGATGAGTTCTTTCAGGATAAGAATGCTCCAGCGCCATTGAGCAACGATCCGCAGAAATCTTACACTCATTCACCCACCGGATTAAGAGTTGAGCAGAATGAGCAGGTTAAGCAAGGTGACGGCAATATCAGGCTTAGTGACGGCGATAACAGCGACAGCAACATCAACAGCAACAGTGATAGCAACAGTGATAGCAGCAGCAGCAGTGATAACAGCAGCCTCGATACTAACAAAGTGGAGGGTTTGAAACGGCTCCTAGACAAGAGAAGATCAGCTTCGGTTGCTTCCCCAACCATCAAAACTAGCAATCTCAACACTAGCCCTATCAGGCACACACAAACAAGACCTAAAACCCGGGTATCACCAACGCCGCCACCTAATCGACCAACGGCTATCCAAACAAGCTCAAACAAGCGCAGTAGACTATCGAAAGAATCCGGAAAGGGTTACAATATTGACAAAGAAGTCTATGGAAGGAAGGATAACTTCAACGTCAATGACCCTTTTTATCAGAAGGCTTTTAGAGCTAATCTGGTGCTGGAGGATATTGACCAAGATTACAAACCAGCAAGTAAACAAGCGCGTAATACTGCTGCTGTAAAAAAAAGGAAAACCGGCGTGAAGAGCCCCCGTAAAAGTAGTTTTAGGGGTGGCAGGGGTGGTGGCAAAACTGGTGGTAGCGCAACATTTAAAAACGAAATCAACGAAATCGTTTCATCTGATAAAGCACCCAAACAGAGTAATGTAATTTTTAGACCTGACTCAGATAGACGGCGTAGAAGGACTAATTTAGTTACCAGACGTGACTCAAACATATCTAATAAGTCAAACAAGATTACGAACAGTGGCTTAGTTGGTAGACGTGATTCTGATCCATCTGAAAAAGTACTTAAAACTAACGCAATTGCTAGACATGGTTCAGTCGCCTCAGATAAAGCACACATAAGTAATATGAGTGAATCACTTTCTAGGCGTGACTCAGTTGCATCAGATAAGCAGCTTAGAAGTAGCATCTCTCCACTTTACTCAGACGTATCAGAAAAAACCCGTAGAAGTAGCATCTCTAGGCCAGACTCGGATGTCTCAGAAAACCCACTAAGAAGTAGTGCAAAGCCTAAATCTAAAGCATTTAAATCGCACCGTCAAATTAGCTTGTCAGACAGTGACTCAGATGTACCAGATATATCAAGAAGTAACAAAGCGAAACTTAAATCAGATGAATCAGACAAACCACGCAAAAGTAGTGACGCTTTTGGTAGACGGTCTGAAAAGCCGCGTATAAATAGGATACCTCCAAGTGACTCAGAAGCCTCATATTATTCACGTCAAAGTAGTATTGCCAGACGTGAATCAGATGTATCAGACAAACAACGTAAAAGTGGATTCGAAAAAGGTGATTATAGCAAATCTAAGAAGCCACGGATAAGTAAATTTCCTAACAGCGATTCAGATGCATCAGATAAGGCAAAAAAAAGTAGCAACGTGAGACGTGGATCAGTAACACCCAACAAAGAATATTTACAACAAACTAATCCCCCACTCACACTCATTAGCACATTGACACCTCTTAGCAGTCAGGAACCATCATCATCACCGCTACCATCAACTGAAACAACAGCTCAGCTATTAGAAAGATTTGATAGGAATAGAGCCAAATTAAAAATAAGGCTGCCAAGTTGTTTTGAATGAGATAGTCAATGATTGTACATAGATGAAGATTAATTATGTTTTGATGCAAAATTTGCAGCAGGTTTGTGGCCACCGATAAATTGAGCGTGAGTGATATGAGCAGGTTTCCTAACATTTTTGCGCTTTCTATTGAGGATGTTCTTGTTGAATTTGTTAACGTAGTTGCCTGTACCATCACCGAGTAGGCCATCTGCTCTGTTAGTTGAGACAGACGATTGAGATACTTTGATGAGTTTGTTACCGATGATTTGCTCTTTACGTGATTTCTTTTGTTTCTTGTGCTGTGGCTGTGACTGTTGGGTTGATTTGGACATAGACCTTGGAACATATTGAGCAGCCTGCTCGAATATATCTATTGGAAGTCTATCAGGGAGTTGGTTGTCATCGTTGTCGCTGTCACTGTCACTATCACTCTGCTGACTTGTAGATGGCTCTGGCTGCGTTTCCTTCAACTGCTTCTTAAGTGACTGACGCTGATTCTTAACTTTACGCTTATTGTGCTTCTGACGTTCTTCATGTTCTCTATCCAATCTATTTTGATCTTTAGCGGTGATCTTTGTTGAGGCTGCCTCTACGGGAGCATCGTCGTCATCATCATCGTCGTCGTCGTCGCTGCTGCTAGAATTATAAACTGGCTTAACAGAGGGAGTGAAGGCATCTGTGGCAACTGTAGCATCTACACTATCCACTAAATCACTTTCATCAAATGTTTTATGTCCTGCGCTGCTCATCGATGTTTTTATTGAAGAAGGAAGCCAAATTCCCTTTGAAGTTTGCTGCCATCAACAAAATCTATAAATCGAGCGATGGCAGTTAAAATTAATTCTCAATCAATTTCAAGCATAAGCTTACATAACAGTCTACCAATCTTCTTACGTATTTACTTCTTATGGTTCGCTTTCTACCCTTTCTTATTCTACGCTTATTACTTTGAATATGAGTATTATCTTGTTTCAGAGGAATATTCCTTGATGGCTTGCTTATTCGTTTTCGGTGGTCAAGCTTTATGTTGGTTAGGTGGCAGATGGGGAATGTCATGGCGTACACTCACTGAATGTTATAAAGCAAATAACTTACAATCTGCTTCTTTAGTATGCGTTAACCCCGTTGAACATCGCGGTGAACCTGAATTAGTTACTTTATATCATCACAACAAAACTTTTCACTTTATTTACCAATCTGATAAGTATATCTACAATGGTGAGGCTTTCACTCGCTTGCCCTTCCCTTGCGATGATAAACCTTCCCTTTCTACTTTCAAGCACTCTAATGGCTTATCGACAAGTCAAGTTGATAACTTGGTCGAAAAATTCGGTAAAAACATCTACAACATCCCCGTTCCAACCTTTTTATCACTCTTCGCTGAACATGCCGTCGCTCCTTTCTTCGTTTTTCAAATGTTCTGCGTCGCTTTATGGTGCATGGATGAATACTTCTGGTACTCCCTCTTCACAGGCTTCATGTTGGTCGTCTTTGAATGTACTGTCGTTTGGCAACGTCTCAGAACCCTCAACGAATTCAGAACAATGTCCATCTCTCCTTACACTATGCCCGTTTACAGAAACTCAAAATGGGTCAATCTCAGCTCTGAAGAGCTAGTTCCAGGTGACGTCGTCTCTATAGATCGCACTGGTGAAAGCCTCGCTCTCCCATGTGATCTTCTCTTACTTAGAGGCTCCGCAATTGTTAACGAAGCGATGCTGTCCGGTGAATCAACTCCCCTACTAAAAGAATCAATTGAGTCTAGATCTGACGATGAAGTCTCTGATGTCGACGGCAACGATAAAAACCTTCATGTTCTATTCGGTGGTACCAAGGTGCTCCAAACCAACCCTCCATCTCCTGAAGATGTTTCGGCTCACAATGGTCTACTAACTCCAGATGGTAAGGCATTAGCTATCGTCCTTAAGACTGGCTTCGGTACTTCCCAAGGTCAACTCATCCGTACTATGTTATTTTCTTCTGAAAAGGTCTCTGCTAACAACTTGGAGAGCTTCCTCTTTATTGGATTCTTGCTCATTTTCGCCATCGCCGCTTCAGCATATGTATGGATTAAAGGAAACGAACGTGGTCTTAAGAAAAGTAAGCTTATTTTGGATTGCATCTTGATCATCACCTCTGTTGTCCCACCTGAATTGCCAATGGAACTTTCACTAGCTGTCAACGCTTCATTAGTTGCTTTGTCCAAATTCGCCATCTTCTGCACAGAGCCTTTTAGAATTCCTTTTGCAGGTAGAGTTGATGTGTGTTGTTTCGACAAGACTGGTACCATCACAGGAGAGGATTTGGTAGTTGAAGGTGTTGCCGGAATCGCAAAAGATCCAAAAGATTTGTTACCACTACAAACCACGCCTAAGGAAACCACTTTGACGCTCGCCTCATCACACGCTTTGGTACTGCTCGATGAGGGCGACGTTGTTGGTGATCCTATGGAGAAAACCACTCTCGAAGCCTTGGATTGGAAGTTGGGCAAAGCTGACACAGTGGCCCCTGCCAACAAGTCAGCTAACCACAAGCACGTTATCAACATTAGAAGAAAATTCCAATTCAGCTCTGCTTTAAAGAGAATGTCCACTGTCAACAACATTGTCGATGGCCAAGGTCAGAAGCGTACCTTTGTTAGCGTGAAGGGTGCCCCTGAAACTATCAAGAGTATGATCAAAGATCTCCCACAAGGTTATGAAGAAACTTACAAGTGGTTCACAAGAAAAGGTAGCCGTGTACTTGCTTTAGCTTGGAAGGATATCAAAGCAAGCAACACCGAGGTGAGATCTTAATTTGCTTTTGTTTGATTGCGCTGACTAGTCGTAAAGATACCTAATCTCCAACGTAGTGATGTTGAGTCTGATTTGCATTTTGCCGGTTTCCTCGTCTTCCATTGTCCACTTAAGCCTGACGCTGTCGCAACTCTCAAGATGCTCAACGATTCGTCACACAGAAGCATCATGATTACTGGTGATAACCCTCTCACTGCTCTTCACGTTGCCAATGACGTTGAGATTGTTGACAGAGATGCTTTAATTCTTGACGTTGCTGAGGGTGCTAAAGATGAGAGCGAATTGGTGTTCAGGTACGTTTCAATATTCAACTCGTTACAAATACTAATGTGAATGCTCAGATCCGTCGATGAAAAGACAATCATCCCAGTCGACCCTGCACAGCCAATTAACGAGACAATTCTTAGAGACCACGACATCTGTATGACAGGTGCAGCACTTCGTCAAATAGAGAAGAAAACAGAGAATTGGCACGCACTTATCCAGCACACATGGGTTTACGCCAGAGTCAGTCCTACGCAAAAAGAATCAATTCTTACTACATTCAAATCACTTGGCTACACCACGCTGATGGCTGGAGATGGAACTAACGACGTTGGTGCACTTAAGCAAGCCAGAATCGGTGTTGCGCTCCTCCAAGGAACGGAAGACGACTTGAAGAAGATTGCAGAGCACGCCAGGATTGATAGATTTAAGAAGGTTTACGAACAGCAACTGAAATTCTCTCAAAGGTTCAACCAGCCTCCTCCACCGGTACCTAAGCCTATTGCTCATTTATATCCGGACATGGTCAACGCACAGAGAACAGCAGCTGCTCAACACAGCGTTAGTAGACAAACTCAGACCCAGCCACAACAATTCAACATGTCTCAAATTACTGAAAAAATGGCTGATATGGAGGACGATAACGAACCACCACAGATCAAATTGGGTGATGCCAGCTGCGCAGCTCCATTCACTAGCAAGCTCTCCAATGTTAGTGCCATTGCCAATATTATCAGACAGGGCAGATGTACTTTGGTTGCTACTACACAGATGTACAAGATCTTGGCTCTCAATTGCCTTATTACCGCGTATACTCTCTCAGTGCAGTATCTCGACGGTATCAAAGCAGGTGATTACCAGTTGACTATCTCTGGTATGCTCATGTCTGTTTGTTTCTTATGTATATCCAAGGCCAAGGTGAGATTGCAAATGGAAATAGGATAATATACTGACAAATACAACAGCCAATTGAGAAGCTCTCTAAGGAGAGACCTTTAACTAACATCTTTAACTTTTACATACTTCTCTCCGTTTTGCTTCAATTCGCCATCCACATATTCTTCATGGTTTACATTACAGACCTTTCAAACACATTGGAAAAGTGAGTAAGAAGGTGATAGAATCCGTTTAGTCTAATCATTCATGATAGCCGCGGTCCAATCGACCTTGATGCGGAGTTCAAGCCAACGTTATTGAATACCGCGATTTACCTTCTTGGATTGTCGCAACAAGTCAGCACATTCGCCATTAACTATCAAGGTAGACCATTCAGAGAATCGCTGAGAGAAAATCCACCATTGCTTTATGGATTAATGGGAGCCAGTGCAGTTTCATTCTGCGGAGCAACAGACTTCATACCAGAGATGAACAGATGGTTGCAGATAGTGGAGATGACGTACGGATTCCAACTTAGATTGTGTGGATCTATGGTCCTCGACTTTACGCTTTGTTATGCAGTAGAAATAGGATGTAAAAAACTATTTGCTAACCTCAACCCACCGGAGTTAGTGACAAGAGGATCGTGAGTTGATATTTTCTTCCGAGGAATGTAGGAAGTGCTAACAGTAACGTGATATTTAGTGAGAGAAGGGAGAAGCGCAGATTAGAGAAGAAGTCGGCGTAGAATGAACTTTAAAAGATTTTAATAAAGATGAATATGATTTTCACGTACGCAATTACCAAAGTATTTGAATGTTTTTGAATATCATCTTGTTAGGTATGTTTGAATATTACTTGGCGTGTGCTTTTAGTACGAGCTCAGCGAGTTATGAATGAGGGTTGGAATGAAGATGGAGATATTATTTAAATTGAATTATTTACAAGCTTGATCACTTACTTCACAGTTTAATTTAATTCAGCGCATCAAGCTCTAAATAGCCCCGCAAGCTCGCCAAACACACAACACAACGACAACGGACTTGAAATTATATCTCTCTCTACATAATAACAACACGGATGAACGAGTTAGAATCATTTGAGCAATTTAAGAAGTTCTACAAGACAATTTTAAGTTTACAAAATGTGAGACAGGCAATTTAGCGGAAGCTGTCAATGTCAAACGCGAGTTTTGGTTGACATAGCAATTCCTGATTAGAGCATGCGCTAACAGCTCTTGTATAGGATAAGGAATCTTTCTCTTCTTATGATTTATTAAACACTCTGGATTCAATGACTGGTGAGTGGAAGGGTAGAGAGAGTATGGTACTAGAGCTAATGAGACGCAATGCAGATACCCCACAACAACAACAACAACAACAAAAACAACGCACTCAAACCACACAACATTCTCAACACGCTCCCCAAGCACAAACAAATGAAGAAATGATACCAAGGAAGAAAGTATTAGGTCTGCTTCAATTCCTAGGCCCACCAGTTGGATGTAAAATGTTCCAGCACGTCAGCGAGCTTGCTACACTGCCTGGACTGGATCTTGAGTCGGGCATGTCGAGGATAGCATTCATGCCTATATGGCTGCACCTTCCAGCCGACAAGGAGTGGGACGCAGAGGAGATCTGCAAGACTGGCCTCAAGCTGCCACAGGGAGGCGTAGGCAACAAGGCACCCGTGCTCGAGGATCATTTATGCAAGATTGGACGACCAGATATTGTGAGTACCAGCGTGCTGGAAAGTAGCATGCTGACGTGACATCTTCAGGGTATTGAGCACTGGTACGAAATGGGAGACTGGGTTTGTTCAGAATGCCGCTTTTTATGCTGGGCATCAAAGAACGAATGCCGCGAGTGTGGAGCCAGCGGAAATGATCCTGTTAACAAGTCATCGGTTCAAACAGCTCGCCCTCAGCAGCCACCGGTGAGAGTGGCGTTGCGAAATGCTCTTTGTGTCGAGGCATTAGATGCTTTCGCAAAGAGTGAAACGGTAATGCTCATTTCGGGTGGAGAAAAGATAGAGACAGGCACTGCAGCATCGAGACGCTCCCCAGAAGCGGACAAGAAGAGGATTCCAATCACGCCAGCCAAGGTGCAGTCCGGCGTCTCTGCACAGATGCCACAGTCTGCACCGCTGCCAATGCGCTCGTCGTCTCGCTCGTCAACTGGATCGACCGGGAGCGGAGTGGGATCGAACCCAGCTAGCGCACACGCTCAAGCACATTCAAACAAGGCAAAAGCAGCACCACGTTTGTCCACGTCGCCCCTCCCAACGTCTACAAGCTTCGACACCACGTGGATGCCAACTGGCAGCGCATCGAACACGTTCCCAGAGAATAACGGATTCCTATCGAGACAGCGCTCGAGGGCAAACAACTCGAGACGCAACCCACCTACACCGTTGCTGCCAATATTTGCCTCGGGATGGTCGCAGCAGGACCACAATTACAATCTGTCTCCAGCGCCCCTCAAGTCGACCGGTCTGCTCACTCCCATCTCGTCACCCATCTCGACCACCTCAGACAACTTCACACTTGCAGATCTGCACGCTGACGCCCAGCCAGTTGAACGTAGATCGTCGGGCTCAGGATCCGGTATCCAGCCTATTGGCAGACCAAAGGCAAAGACAGCGAACCCATACCAGACAAACTTTACCGCCAACTTGCCTTCTCCACCGCAATCAGCTGAGTCGTCTCCAAACAAGTTTGATCCATTCAACAACAACGAGAACGCGGTCGGCAAGAACATCACAAACAAACATACCAAGGATATACCAACCTCACCATCGGAGCAAGACGTCGAGGATGCTTTATTTAAAGCGTCAACAGCACTCGTGGAGTTTTGCTTGAACTGAAGTGAAAACTCAGCTCACCCAACACATCAACACTCTCATGTTATAGTTTATCAAAATCAATTTTAATTTGTAAAGATCCTATTTATACATATTCGCTGTAATTTGGCGTTGGGGCGTTGGCTGCGGTTTGTAACTGGTAACTGCCGAGGTGGATATCGTGACGGGAACGGTTTCTGTGCATAATTTGCAGCAGTGGTGTGCAAATCAAAATGCGTCAACTGTGTCATACGCCGGCAATTAAGGCACGGACCGTGTTTCAGACTTAGGGTGACAGCAGGATGGGCTGTGGTAGGGCAAGGATGTGGAGGTTGGTATAAGCGGTGCAAGGGACGGTGGCCTTATAACGCCGTTTAACGCCCATCAATTATCATCTATCGCGGTCCACAGTCGCTCGATATCGTTGGCCGTCTCTGCCCGGATTACAATAGTCTTAACGCACGCACATGCAGGTGGAAGTAATTACGATACCCACGGGAATCACATTTTGCATAATACGCGGTATTCTCACAAACGCACACGGATTTCTGTCCCGATTTACCAGCCCCCACTCGCTGAGACTGGGGTGGAGTGTGGGTGAGGATAACGAGTATGCTGTGTATTGAGTATTAATCGATTCATATGCCTTTAAAAAGTGTATTATTACCCCTAAATCATTTTACTTCCTTTGAGAATCGCCGAAAAAGCGCCAATCCACGCTTATCCACGCTCGTTATCGGCTAACGCGAACGTGGTGAACGAGGTGAATGTTAGGAAGACAAGCTCGTACGAATACAATTGCTATTATTACATAAATGACTTAACCGGTACAATGCCGAGCGCTCCAAGACGCCTACTGGTCACGGGTCGATATGCAGGCACGCGCTAAGTTTCCAAGTGAATTTACTCACGATTGGTGAATAGGAGATGTTAATATTATAGCCTGGATAAAAACTGACTGAGTTGCTCTAACAAATGGTGCTTTTTATTATCTAAATTGAGCACATGTCAAGAAGATCCTTTGTCTCTGATAGCCATATAAGCACATCAACTCCTTAGATCTAAACTATCATCAAGTAAAAATAAAACAATATAGGAAATGTCACTCACTCAGATGAGCGCGGGCGTGCGTGGGCAAGTTGACAGACCCCGGTGAGTCCGTCGCAGGAATGGTTTCTTGTGCTTACGACGCTAATAAAATGCCATACAGCGAGGATATACTCGACATACACCAACTCGCGAAATCAGTACAGGCTAACAGATCGAAGCATTCATTCGATCAAGTAACTTTCAAGGACATGTCCAGGTTCAAGAACTCACGAGGCCATATAAAGCAGTTCTACGAGTGCCTAATCCTTTACAAGTTTCTCGGGCGTCCGTCCACCGATATGGAACTGCACTCTATGGATGATTTCAACAAGATCCCGTACGTTAGAGGCAGAGACATACCTGCAGACAAATGCGCACTCGGATTCTTCCCAGTCAGAGCCAAACTCCCTGTAGGCGTTACTCCCTCTCGCGAAATTATCACCATGTGGGCTATTGACGAGTACGTCAAGCACCTCGATTCTCACTTTGCGTATCACTGTATACTACATTTGGCGACGAGCAAAGTCGAATGGACGAGAGTTGGTGATTGGTTTTGCAACAATTGCAAAATGGTCGTGAGTTCATTTCTTGTCTACTCAACGTCATCACTAATATCGTCTTACAGAGCTGGGCAAAACGTGATACTTGTGTTTACGAGGGCGATCACAAAGACGAAATTCCCCGCCACTTCTTAAAAAAGGAAATTGCCCTCTGCGAACCAGAAGTTCAGACCGCTTTCGATATGGGCATGCGTGTCTTCGCGCTATCCGGATCATTCCAAGGAATGGAAGCTTTAGACGGTAAACCAGGAAGAAACAATAGGGATAAGTCAAAGAAAGGAAGCCAGCAGCGCAGCAATCAACGTAACCAAGCCAACAAGCGCAATATCCAGCCTCCTGCGTCTATTCAACCTGCTATGCCGGCGAAGCCTCAAGACCGTTCTCGAGACCGTTCTCAAGACCGTTCTCAAGATCCACAGAAACCTGGCATTCATCCAGCTTTCAATTCTTCAAACTTAGCAACACCAAAACATCAACACAAACGCAGCTTGGAGAGATCAACTAGTGCTGGTATTATCGGATCAAAGCCTATGGCTGGATCAAATAGCCTACTCTACAGTCCTTCTTTGCTCAGACCATCAGTAGCCAACCCAACATTACAACACACGCCAACTCTGGCTAGAAGTGCAAACGCATCCGAAAGTCTCAGTAGCTACGCATCTGTCACTCATCGTCCACAAATAACATTATCCAATACTTCATTTGCTCCTTTATCAACACCACCTCAGTTACATGCAACTGCATCTCACTCTGCTGCAGCTACTCCTGCCAAAGGAAAATTATCGGAATTTACACAATTCACTAACGATCTACCAGAATATTCACCTATCAGTGGATACAAGACTATTGAAGCGTTCAATAGGGATCATTTGAGAGCTGAAGCTCATCGCGACTTATCACATACGACCTTATTTCCTGGTAGTAGCGGTCCACTTGGAGTATCTCTCTCTTCGTCACCATCTCGTACAAGCTCACGTTTAGTTTCATCCGCATCAGATTTACCACCATTGTCGATGACACCAAGCAACTCTACTCAATCTGGTACATCACCCGAACCATCTCCAATCGAGCCGCTTCAAATGGACTTGTTGAACAACTACAACTACGCGAATTACAGCAGATTAGTTCCACGCTCGTCAGTGTCTCACTTAAAATCACTTAACCTTCCAAACAACTATAGCTACAATGGTACGAATAACTATACAGCTGCTGCTGGTGCTGGATACACCATGGACAGCTACTCAACCAGATCTGAGTTGGCGCTGAACAACTTTATGCAGTACATGGATATCAATCAAGGCACCGCTACTGCTCGCGAAAAAAGCACGCTCTAAGCAAAAAAAAAAAAAAAGCAACTTGGAAAGCGTGTTCTATTCAACACGCTGTTAACTTATTCGCTCATATGTTTATAAATACTGCTATTACGACTATTTATATTCATCACAGAATCAGTACACAAATATTTACGCAAAAATATAGACGGATTTTCACGATCAGTTACATTATTTAACATACACGATCAACATACACGTTCAAATCAATCACAATACCAAACAAGCAAAAACATTTTCATCTTTTCACTCATACCTCTATTCATAATGGATCATTTGTACTAATTTTTCACAATTTTGCTATCAATGTCGTTTTCTTGCTCTAATAAGTCGATGAAAAGTTTCACCTCAAATACTTCTAGCTGGCTGATAGTCTGATAGGCCTCTGGAGAAACTACGGTAGAGCTTGGTAAGGAATGTCAGGTGCAACACGTAAAAATGTGTGGATTTGCAACAAGTGGTAGGTAGTGATTCAATGATTTTTTTGATTTACCAACAGGAGTCTAAATTGCAGTCATTGGTGTGTTGAGTAAACAGATATTACGTGTTTAGCTTAGAGGCTATCCAGGTACAACGAAGAAAGTTATATTTGGTGTACAAAGTGCGTCGGTCTTCTTTTTCCGCTAACAAGGCTCACACGGCTCGACATACTTCAGCGACATGAGAAAGTGCGACGGGAGGAAGCACACAAACATCAAAGCAATCATTGACGTTCCTAAAGCGTGGTCGATGGATGCCGGCGCAGGTAAAGGCTCAGGGGGACGTCGTCGCTAATCTGCACTTTGCAACGCAAACACAAAACGCAAAACGCAAAACACAAAATTTCAAACAGCTGCCAATGCATTGCATATATCACACACACAGAGACCATACCAAAATCGTTTTGAAATAATATGTTATATGTACACTTTAATAATCCTAATCAGTTTGTTCCCCCACATGGAAGCGCAAGCTTGATGTTTGTGCTGGATTTGATGCACCGTAATCACACTCGAAGCCATGCTCTAACGCCTTTGATACCTACGGTGTCATACCCTTTTACTTGGATGCTACTCTCTCGAAAACGTATCATCATCATCGACATGCGAGGATGTCGCACTTAAATGCGTCTAATCTACCACATGAACTTGTTGCTCTTATAGCCAACGAGCTGTTATTCATTGGGGGAGAATGTCTTTCTCTTCAGATCAATAGGAATTGGATGGACGGTTTAACTTTATCCAAGGCCTACACTTACTCACGAGTAATTAAATTGGAAGATGAAGTCGATCTTGGGATTATCAGTAGGATTCTCACTCAATGCTTTAACGTATCCAGGAAGATTAACTTTCTTCAAATCCAGATAAAGAACGCAGCACTCTTTAAACAAATTCCATTTGGTAGAAATGTCATTTGTTATTTGGATTTAGTCTTGGATCACGATGAGGCAGAATGTCTTTCATTACCTTCAGACTTGCTAGTCGAAACATTTCTTCGGATACGGTGCAGGCCTGAAGATGAAGAGAGCATCGTCACAAATTATTTCTTCGACCTGAGCTCAATTTCAATTGATACTCGGGAGAATTTGGAATATGTTCTTATGATAAACATACACCCTATAATGAACACTGATGGCAATTTTCTAATGCTTGATGAGGTGGAGATTAAGGGTGACCATGAGGCCCTGACTGCAGGCATCAACGATTTTGTGTCACGAGCACCGAGACTTAAGCAATTAGATTTGTCTTGCAATGTCGTACCAAACAAAGTAACATTCCCTCTCAGAAATTCGTTTTCTTTGCCAGCTTGTTTGGCATCTTTGAATCAATTATATCTTAAAAATATCATGATTGATTTGCGGGATATATCACTACCAGAACTCATGTCCATAGATGTGACCGATGCAAATGTTCTAGTCGATTACAATAATCCCTTCATTTCGCAACTAGAATATGTATCCTTCAGAATGGAGCATCTGATACTAGATCCACTTATTCCTCTCATAACGGATATCGAGAGCATGGCTAGAATGAACAATGCCGGTATGATTATTTTAGATTATCGGGATTACCACAATAGCTCAAAGATTAGGGGATTTATGAGGGCTTTTAATGATGGCTACTTGGATACTGCCCTTCCTGCTCTCAAAAGTTTGACTTTGATCAGAAATCCGCTCTTTGACAGCAGAGCTTTAGAGAGGTTTTGTTCTAGGCATTTATACACTTCTATTCACATTATTTAGAATGTATTATACCAATTACATCAATACATATTGTTTGTGAAACGATGAGGCGGTGACAATGGCAGTGACAGTGTGATGACAAGTGAGGATATTAAGATGTGATTGTTGAGGGTTAATGAGAATTCGGATGTGATATGATGAAGAAACATTTGCGAATGATTTGCAAATTGGAATGTCATGCATGAATGAATAAGCGGAACGATTGAAAAACCACGTGAGCAGGAGATTCTGGAGTTATTAGAGAACAGGTCTAGAATGACAGGTTGGAGATTTACATTCTCATCTGCAGCTATTAATCTAGACTGATAATTTAACGTCAAAACTTCAAGTACTACAATTGCAATGAACAAAGACAGATCAGCAGCCATAGGATGTTGGAAGTGCAGTAGCTGCAAGTATCTTATACCGATAGTTTACCAAACTTGTAACATGTGCGTCAGTTCGGAGGCTTTCATCAAGCGGGGGTGCTGACATGAGTTTGACAGGTGTGACAAGAGAAGAGAGAGTTGATAATGGGGGGGAGTAAAGGTGTTGGGATGTAACCAGATTATGTATTGTTAAAAAGAAAGCGTGAATTTAGAGGGAGTGTGTAGGGGTTTGGAAATGAGACAAAAGGAAAGAATCTACGCGTATTTGTACGCGTTGGTCAATGTTACCTGAAACTATTAAGTGCACAAATGTGATTAGAAAAGCAAAGTAGTCATGAGATTATCAAGTACATTTCAAGAGGTCAATCAAGGGCGAGTATATAAGAGATGTAGGTGTATTAAACGCTCTTTTCCAGCGATTACAAAGTTTTCACAACTTTTTCAATATGACTTTTGTGGGTGAGGCATTGAGTAAACAAGCGAAACTAAGAAACAGGAGAACTGTTTACGCTCGCTGAAAGAAAGCCACAGGATCTGGGTATGTGACAGATGTGGAATGGAGGTACCTTTAGTGTGTTTGAGGTGTTTGAAGTGGGTGAAGTTGCCAGTGTCTTATCCAGGCTAACAGCTATACACACAGGCCAGGTTGCAAAGGGGAGAGAGACCGATAGGAATAAAATAAAAAATGAAAGCATGTCAATCTCTTTGTTTTATTAATTTGTGTCATTAAATACTGTCAATCAACTACAGAAAATGGTGAGGAGGTGTGGCGGGTGCGGCGAGGCTAATAACATATTTAGCCATTTGCTGAATTATGGATATGTAACATTTGCAGATTCGTTAATCCAATTACAAACGAGCGCTGTGAGCTTCACCAAGCGGGTTGCTCGGGGGTTCGGCCAGCAAGTGGGTTTACAATTATGTTTAGGGGCATTCTAACATATAAACAGATAAAACGCCTGCGTCGTGAGGAATATATGAAACATTTTTTGTAATTTATATTTAATTTAATTTATCCCGACAAAGTCGAACATGGTGCCCTCTTTGTGAACTTTCAACAGCGTTTAATGGACTTAGGGCAGGAATTCAGCAGCAGTTCAAGTAACCTGGACTACTCTATACCAGCCACGCATCTAGCCAGCACCTCGTCTGCTCACGGTGCCAGACCATTCAGATCGAGAAAGCAGCGTCCATGCGATTTATGTGAGACAACTTGGTTTACCTTTGAGACATTTGCAACTAACCCCACTCGCAGGCCGTAGATCTAAGACTCGCTGCTTTATTACCGAATCTGGTCCTCCTTGCAACGAGTGTAAGCAAACGAATAAGTCTTGTACCTTCCAAGAGGCTCCACAGAAGAGGAAGAGGAAGCTTCCACTTCCCCAAGACCAGAATCTACAACCACCGCCAACGACTACGCAGCCACTCCCCTCTTCTAACACGCCCCCCTCCACCACACGTGGCACACGCAAGAGACCTTCGAATTCCGGCACCCAGCAAAACCCTTACGACGAAATTAACTTCACCCCGTACATTCCCTCTGATATGTCTTCTCTCAGCAACGTTTTCGCTAGTCTCGACCTCAGTACCCCTGAATCACATGAACCACATCTCGTTAGTTCGGCACCAGACGATATCTCAAACCTTCTCCCACCCGGCCCTTCTTTAGTCCGGCAGCTCAGCCTCGACCCTAACAGGCCCGTCTTTGCCGTCTTTGAGAGGAAGCCCCACTACCGCTCCTCTTTGGATCCTGGTTTGGCTCTCCTCTCCCAAGTTGACCAGGTACTCGCCCAATGCGACTGCTCCCGAGACCAACTCATCCAGAACTACCTCTCTATTGTCCACCCTGCCTATCCTGTCCTCCCCGATGGCAATCAGACCACCCCACCGTACTTACTCGGTGCTATATACTCCTCAGCGCTTATTTTCACCACCGACCAAACCTCCATACCTATCAACGCTTGGGCTATCCTCCACGTAGCCACACACCCAGATTTCGACAAACCGAAGCTGTCGACTATCGCTGCCAACTTGTTAGATCTCAATGGAAGACCATCGATGGATCCACGCGGTAACTATTTAGTTCTAGCACGCACAGTCGCGCAGGCGCAGCTCCTTGGTCTTCACCTTGACCCCACTGACTGGTCTATTCCGAGCTGGGAGCGTGATCTGCGCATAAGGTTATGGTGGGGGTGTGTCATTCACTCCTCCTCTATTGCCGTATATGAGAATCGGCCGACGCACATCTCGCCCGCAGACACAGACGTACCGCTCCCATCGCTCAATTCTCTCCCCCAGCCGTCGCCCTCAGCGAGGAGTTTCCGCGGTATGTGTGCGTTATGCCATTTGCTAGTACGCACCCACGAGGCGCTTGTCACAGTGCGCGCAAAGCGGCAGAAGAACCGTCAAGAGAAGCTGCAGACGGTGTTCGTTCTCGAGCACGAAGCGGAGAAGTTCTACAACGAGTCTATCCCACTTGAGAAGAGTCCCGGCACGCTTAGTTTCCAATGGGAGATCATGGGACTGAGATTATTTTTGCGCAAGCAAGCGCTAGAATTTCAGCACCACGGAGCTGCACTCCCTCCGCCGGACAAGCAGAGTATGGAGCTTGTGCACATGATGGTGGAGTTCCTTAGCACACTTTCCGAATCTGATATACGCGGTTATTGGCTAATTTATGCAGCGAACCACTTTACGCTGCTGCTGACGGTGCTCATCCGTCTCGCTTTCTATAGCAAGGAGTCGGCCATGGCACCTTTTATACCACATAACACCCACTCGAGCCCGCTTGGACTGCTCGCTAAGTACTCGCTCATCCTTCAGCGCACGGCGAAGAATTACAAGTGGGATCTTGTGCATAAGGCGCTCGAGAAGGCGGCGGATGTAATGGTGCGTTTACGCAAATATCACCGACCTGATATATTGGCGGCGCTCGAGGGAAAATTTGTGTACGATCCGAGCGGCGCTACGCAGCACCATCACAGTCGCTCGGCGTCCTTCAGCGGCGGTGGTGGAGGAAGTGGAGGCGGAAGTGTTGGCGTTGGTGTTGGTGCTGGAGCAGCGGCCGGTGCAGCGGCAGCTGGAGCAAGCGCGAGTGCAGGAAATGGTAATAGTAATGGTAATGCACCTACACAAGTAGCTTCCCAGCCTTCACCACAATCGTCACAAAATGCACCTGGACACACTCACACACCAAGCACATCAACCACTTCACCTCCCACTGCTACATCATTACCTATTAAACATCGCACAGGGAGTCTGGATGTGAATAAGGGAGGAAATAGTTTCGACATGCATCCATGGGATCCGTCGAATATACTATCGACGCTGGATGCACCAAATTATATACACGGTGGAAGTCCATCATTCGTACCGTCATTCGATAGCGGATGGGGTACGCAATTCATGCCGCAGGCGGCGGCGACTAGTGCAACAGGCGGATTGGCGGCTAGTCATGAACTTCCAAGTAACCTGTCGGCGTTGGCTGGGATAGGACCCGATGAGCATCACGCTCAGAGTCACACCCTTCATGCTCACAGAGACCATGAAGTGCACCTCAACACTATGACCCACGATCCATTCTTTGATGATGGCAGCAAGACAATTGGTAGCCTGCATGGCTGGTAGCCAGGGAGTGAGAAGGAGTGTTTTATACTGTGTAATACTGTGTAATACTTGTGTATTATCAATCATCTTTAGTTTACGTTTATAATGAATATTTACTTTTACATGACAAAATTAAGCACTAAACACAAACACTCAAACCATTTCAGAGAGATTAAGTGGCATCTCGTCTATTTGAGTAGCGTAGTACTGCTCAATATCCCTGAGTATCCTAACATCTTCCGTGGTTACAAAGTTGATAGCAACACCCTTCCTACCAAATCTGCCTGATCTACCAATGCGATGAATGTAATTTTCACGGTTACTTGGGAGATCGTAGTTGATGACGAGACTGACTTGCTGGACATCGATACCACGAGCCCAGACGTCAGTAGTGATGAGGACTCTGCTATTTCCACCCCTGAATTCATTCATGATTCCATCCCTATCCTTTTGCTGCATTTCACCATGCATAGCGCTCACAGTAAAGTTAGCTTCACGCATTTTATCAGTAAGCCAGTCGACCTTTTTGCGCGTGTTGCAGAATATCACAGCTTGTGTGATGGTGAGGGTGTCGTAGAGGTCGCAGAGTGTGTCGAATTTCCACTCCTCTTTTTCAACAGCGACGAAGAACTGTTTGATACCTTCGAGTGTAATCTCATCGCGCTTAACGAGAATGCGGATAGGATCAGTCATGAACTTGGTGGTCATTTCGAGTACATCGTGAGGGAGGGTGGCTGAGAACAAGACTACTTGAGTCGCTGGTGGAAGATAGCGATAGATGTCGTATATCTGATCTTTGAAACCAAGGTTGAGGAGCTCGTCTGCCTCGTCGAGGATGAGCATTTTGATGTTGCGCGTGCGGAGGTTACGGCGGCGGATCATGTCGTATACTCTGCCAGGAGTACCGCTGACTACGTGCTGGCCGTGGTCGAGTTTGCGGATATCCTCACCAACACTGGTACCACCGATGCAAGCGTGGCATTGGACGGAGAGGTAGTCACCGAGAGCGAGGACCACGGATTGGATTTGTGTGGCCAATTCACGTGTAGGGCTGAGTCTGTGATTTGTTAGCTGGGATAATCCATGTTACCGCTCCAACTCACACCAACGCCTGTGTATCCCTCACATTCGTATCAATAGCCTGAAGAGCCGATATAGCAAAGCTGCCAGTCTTGCCGGTGCCTGACTGCGACTGAGCAATAACGTCTCTGCCTTTGGTTATAGGTACGATAGCCCTTTGCTGGATGGCAGAAGGCTTCTCAAAGTTATACGCATAAATCCCCCTGATCAAATCCTCGTTCAAGCCCATCTTATCAAATGACGTAGCCACGCTAACCTCCTCGCTGCTCTCAAAGACCAATTTATCGTCGCGTGTGTGGTCCATGGGTGTTGTGAGTGTATTGGAAGACGGAGGGTCGGGTCGGTATATTTGGTGGTGTTCATAATGTACTTGAAATATTTTATTCATTATTTATATTCTTCCTTTAAATTCAAGGCGTACAATTGCTCGATCAACTTTCTCAGCTTGCGATAGATGAACAAAGTGATGGAGTCTTATAAGCACAGACATGTACGCTATACACGCTATATATCATTTAAACAGCTTCTACTTATCTAATTGATACCGAGGTGCAAATTAATCGCAGTTGAGATTTCTCGATTATCACAATAAGGTGGAAAACAACACACAGCCATGGGTAAGTTGCTAGAAGAGCTGCTTCTCCCAACCTACCCTTACATCCCGCTGTACCTGCCGCGTATCCGCAATACTCCATTCATCAAAACTCAAATTAATTTCCTTATTTTTGATTTTAATCCTTCTCCTTAATCTCCTTCCCCAATATTTGGTTCATGGTTTTTCTTGGTTTGATTCGATCCTGCACCTGTACCTTGTTTTCCATATCGGACTCTATCGCGGGGTGACGTGAGGAATTAATTCATTCAACATACACACATATACACCACACACACACACCACTCTTCCCACCACTACTCCTCTTCCAGGAACCCACTCACCCGCACAACCGCCCCTCAGTGATCAAGTTCCCGGCACGCGGCTGCCGGGCGTAGCTTATAAATTTGCGAATCCTTGGCTGCTTTTCCGTAACGTCGTAACGTCTGCTGGGTGTCGAAGAAATAAAACCGAGTATGAAAATGGTACATAATCCGTCGCAGTCCAGTGTCTCTAGCAGTGCTAGTGGTGCGATCAGCCAGGTGAGTTGTGAAGGAGTGTGGAGGTATCCACAAACAGAATACAACATGCAGAATAACTCACACGCACGACGCAGCGCACCAATCAGACAGTCAGCGATCCAGGCGTGTCCAACGTCGATTGCTACTGGAGTTGCGACATCTGTGGCCTCATGTGTAAAGCCCAACACGAGTTCTGCGACGATGCTTTTGTGAGTGTGGTGTGATGTGGTGCTTTGCTACAGTGCTTAGTGCTCTAGTGCAACTTTAACTAACACAGCCGCAGTGCTCGGGTAAGAGACCAGCCAGGAATAGTCGCAGGTGGTTTATATGAAGCATTGAAGCATAAATCATAGCAGCACAACAGCGCATACAAACACAGTGCACAGCTCTCAACGCCCAACTCACCCTCTATGCACAATTCATACCTCCTCCACACCATCCATACCTCTCTTTCTTTCTCTCTATGTACATGCATAAATGTCTACTGTTCAATGTCCATGTATATCCCGTGCACGTCCCGTGCATGCGATTAAAGAGCGAAAAAATAACCAAGACACGTGACGTGCTAAAACACAGTGAACCCTTCCGGATGTAACCGGTTATATTCAGCATCATCGAACAAGACCCCGCTCTTCTCGGACGCCTCTCGCACCATTGCCTTCTCCACGACAGCCACTCTGTGCATCTCCTTGCGCCGGTTCTCCTCCTCTTGAGACGGCAACCCCCGCCAGACCCACGCACCGTTGGTGAGGTCCCACGCCTCGTCGATGAGAGCCGCCTGAGTGCGATACCAGTCGTCCATTTTAAGCCTGGGACGAGTATGAGTGATAAGTGATGGGTAATTACGGATTCGTGACTAGCATTAGACAGCCACAGATGTGACACCTACCAATGCAAAGCCAGCGTATCCTGCGTGATGCTCAGCTGGTTCCAATCTCCCATGTTCCACTTATTATCTACACGCCTGACGCTTTCACTGGGTGAGAGATATGGTAGCATCTGCATCCACTGGCCTGTCCTAGCATCTTCGATGCCGTGCTGGTGCAGCGTTCCAACATCGCTCCCCCCGATCCATCCTACGAGAGGCCAAGAGAGTATATAAGCGAGACCGCGAAAGTACTCCGGGAAGTGATTGCTGCGTCCTGCCGAAGTCCCCCAGTAGACATTCTGATCGCACTGTAGCCCACTCAGTGAGTTGAGGACTGCAGGCACAACTAGCAGGGTATCATCGTCACATTTCGCCACAAACTGCGGCGTGAAGGCTGGGTCGCGCTTGTGCATCTCGAGTAGCGCTCGGAAGTAGGCGTACGATTTGCCGCTGTTCATGTTCTCGCTTGTGGGTAAGGTAAGGATGTCTTTATGCACCGAATGCTCCTGTGCGAGTGCGTTGTTTTGACTATCATGCTCACTCGTGCCCACTACGAACTTGTACTCAAGCACAGCATTACCGACTGCTTCGAAAGTCTGCGAAAGGAGCGAGCGGATTAGCGCACGGCGCGCTGTAGCTGATGGGTCTGGCGTACTGAAGATGCCGATGAATAGCCGCGGTGCATTGTCTGAGCTACAAGGGTAGTGGCTCGGCGGTGAGCTCGTAAGCAGCCCAAAGTCAGGCTCTTCGAAAGATCGCGGTGGTGGATAAACTTCGTTGTAGGGTGCTCGAAAAAGCTCGTTATTCACCTTACTCTCCATCACATCTGCTGGTCTGAAAAATGGCTCTTTGTGTGCCGGCAGGACCGTGTAGAGAATGGACAGTGCAAAGACTACTATAAACAACTCCACAACTAAGAATACACTTGCTCTCATCACGCCGTTTCGTGATTGTATCGAGACAATATAAAAATCAGGTTGAAACCCTGCCAAGACGCTCGCCCAATCAAAGCAGAACATGTGAATATTTAAAATTTATATATTTTCAAAAATAACAAGATAACGTCTTTGGGAAGCAACTCATCATGCAAAAATTTCAAAAGACCCAGCCTAGTTTTGTGGCGCCTCCTTGTAGCCAACACAAGATTCTCTATCCATAGCGGAGAGGATGGAGACCATGAGATCCTTGCCATCCTTGAAGTCCTTCTCAAGTTTTTCACCCAATTCACCCTCTGGGACCTTGACGTCGTCCTTGGAATCGCCGTTTGGCATGAGCAAGCTGAGGAAACCGTCGTCGACGTCGACCAATTGGAACTCAGTTCTCTTGACGTTTGGAACGTCCATGTTGTGGGTGGATGGTGAGACATCCTCGTATTTCTTGCCGGTGAAGATATCCAAGGCAGTAAGGTTGACCTTTGCGTGACCGTGCTTTCCTAGTGGTATTTTGAGCTAATCCTGTAAGCGTACACCCCACATACCAGTCTTGGAAGTGCTCATATCAACAATCTTACAAGGCATGCCCTTGATGACGACGTGGCCGTTCTTTCTCAATGAAGAGCATTGGGCTGGGTAAGTCTGGGCAGCACCGGCACCTGAATTCCCTCATGTCAGCGTAAACACGTATATCACCTGACAGCAACTAACCAGCTGATTCGAAAGTTGGTTGATCCTCGTGGTCGCTCACTGCGTCGTACAATCAGCCGTACTCAACTCTTTTCTCAAAAATTTCTTACTTGATAGTTGTCTAAGAGGAAGATTTAATTCACCCGGCAAATCTCCTCTCGAGTGCGAAAAATTTGTATTAATGAGATAAAACGAGTTTTAGGGGTGTTGTGTATTTTGAATAATCTTTTCTCCTTTGCTTGTTGTAGACCTCCTTTCCGCTTTAGGCTGGGACCATTTGGGTGGTTGCATGTACAATATACAAAGCCATTGAAATGGAGCTCAATCTTTCAGTAGATTCTTATTCTTGTTAATCAATACACGCTTCCTTTCGTATAGCTTCAACGACAGATATGGCGAACGCCTTTTCTTGCTCAATTTCACTCAATATCTTCTCCCTAAGCCTCCAGCAGGCGATGGTATATCTTCCCTAACATCTCGGGAATTTCCCCAGCCTTCAAGTGTGAGATTGCCGTCATCGCTGAATCAGAGTAATGAATAATCTGTTTAGCGAACGGGCAATACTTTAACTTGGTAATCTGCTGGATATATTGTTTGTTGTTGCTTTCCAGTAAACACATTTGTTGCGACAGCCACCACTTTCCTGGGGAGTCTTGTGAGCCGGGGGAGTGCTTCCCATCAACCCAATCCACTTGACCTTCCTAGACATCTTCATGTGCTTGATTTGGCATGTGCGGCCTAAAATGCCCAAGTGGTGATCTGAGGTTAACGATTTCGATTCAACTTGTTTGTTAACGCGAGCTGGCAGTATTATTTAGTCGTGTGTGTTGCATGCGCACAATCAACACTAGTCTTCTAAACTCATCTTGATTGTTTATGTTGTTTAGTTAATACCCAGAATTGATGCCGATACGTGTCGTTCAATTTCAATTGAATGGTCCAAATGCTCGTGATGGGTGGGTGGTAGAGGTGCTCATCTCATGTTCAACTTGAGTTGAAGGCCACGTTGGCTATCCATATTCATCGCAGTCAGTGTATCAGTGTCGTCAGTTTCGTCCGTCAATTACGTAATGCATCAAGTACCATTCATATTACCACTTTCAAACACTAATACAACGTCGTCTAACTCTTACCCCAATCCTTAAGCTTGTGATCCCATGTGTAGATCAAGTGACCTTTTTCATCCTTCTCCTTGCCTGGAACCGAGTGCGGTCTACCATAAGTGAATTTATGTTTGTGAGCTGGGTCGTGAAGGGCTTCAGGGTGTTTCATTCTCGTCACACGTCTATTAAAGTCGCTCGGAAGTACTCTAGCTAGAGCAGCGAGTGGGGATCTAGCCTTAAAGAGGGCATTAGCGGCAACAGCCGAGCTAGGAAGTGCAGCGACAGGTCTGAGTTTATCTGCGTAATTATCCATACTCTCCTTCTCCTTATTCGACTGGTAGTGTGAGGGTGCGGGTGCAGTGGCTTGTGTTTTCAAACCAGCTGCTGGGAACATTCCGTAAAGCGAATCAGCTGCACTGAAATCACTCAACGTCACTGCCGATAACAGCGTGCCCACTCTCTCCCTCTGTACATTCTTGCCATTCGATTTGTTAAGTTGGGGTATTTGAGCAGCACTCGAATGTGCATTGAGGAGTAAAGCGAGGAAATCAGCTTCGGATACACTGTCAGCACCCTCTTTGCTGTTCTCTGCAGTGAGGGGTGTGTATGGATGCAGCGACGATAGCTGCGATTGGTTGTAGGGGATAGGGTTGAGGTAAGGGTCGTAGATGTCTTGGGTGACATCTTGTTGGCGCGCTTTTGGTAGTTGAGGCGTGGCATGTATGTCCTCGGCATCAGGGAGATCCTCAAGTGGATTCTGCGTAGGCAAATCAGGGAAACCGGCTGGAACGAGTTGCGCATCATCTTTGAAGCGCTTTTTGGGTGGAATGAGGGTAGCGTCGTCGACATCGAAAGTTTCTTCACAATCGATTTCCTTTTCCACTTCCACTGCTTCCTGCTGCTGTTCAGATTGGCCGAATAAATCGTTGTCGTCCTCAATGTCCATATCGGATGAAGAGCGAGTGAGGGATGCGGTGGGGAATTCAGGCACTCTATCATAATCGTAGCGCACGGCTCTTGGGCGGAGGTTGTAGCCGACGAATTCTGGGTCTTTGGGAGAGTTAAAGGGGCAGCACCAAACACACAGCAAACGCACCGGATAAAGCCTTTTGGCATTCAATCTCCCAGGGAGACTTGTTGAGGTGGAGACGAGGAGAGTCTTCAATGAGATCGTGTAGACTATCCAAGTAGTTATCGCCTAAAGCGTCATGCACGGCAGAAGCAGCGTCGTGGGTGGAGACATCAGATCTTCTGCCGATGTGGGCGTAATCGGCAGCAGATTGGGCCAAATTGAGGAGAAAGCATTCAAGAACGTGGGTGAGAGACTCGATGGATTGCTGTGATGACCTGTTGAATCCATTCGCAGCGAGAATCCTGAGCACGATGAGACTCAAATAGCTGTGGCTGACACTGGCTATAGAATTTCTATTCATAATTTAATTTAATTGAATTTTGATTATTTTTGATTTCGTCGTTGCTGTCCAACAACTCAACTTAAGAAATTCTTCCTTCTTATCAACGATCACCACAGCCAGCAGAATGATCAGCGTCGAATCGCTCAACTTGAACGATTTCTCTGGTGATTTGAATGGCGCGGTAGACGCTCTCCTCAAGGCTGAGTCTACCGAGGATTCCAAACACCACGCTGAAATTTTGGCAGCCACCCTTGACAAGGCAGGAGTGAGATATTTGAGGTGATTAAATTATAATCAAGTATAATATTACCCGCTCACGCTTATGCCCAGTGACGTCGTCCAAAAACTGTTGAAATCAGCCACAAACAAGAAATCTGGCGATGAGCGTCAATCTGCGTGTATCGCTTTCTTATCTTTATTCAAAAGAGCAAAGGTTCACGGTGGCTTGGAGGTGTTCTATATAGGCACTCTCCCAACTCTTCTCGACCTCGTTGCAGACAAGGGCGAAGCCGTTAAAGATGCTGCTCAATCTGCAATCGATGCTCTGATTTCATTGGTCAATCCATATTCTATTACTTCTCTACTCGAGAACATCTGGTCACTCACGTCTTCTTCCTCCGCCAAGTGGAAATCCAAATCCATGGCTCTCCAAATTATTACTAAACTTGTCAAATCTGGTGGTCCCCTTTGGAGAGGCAGATTCGCTGAACATCTCGGTGAAATCGTTCCTCACCTTGAAGCCGCTATGCACGACACTAAATCTGAAGTCTCATCAGCCGCTAAGAAGTGCTCTATGGCTGTTTGTTCTTTGCTTCAAAACCCAGACATTCTTCCACATGTCCCCTCTTTAGTCAGCGCAATGCAGTCTTCAACCGCTGTTCCTGCTCTCATCAAGCAACTCAGCTCCACCACTTTCGTTGCTGAAGTCGATGGACCTTGTCTCGCCGTTCTCGTTCCTCTTCTTGGTAGAGCTTTGAAAGAAAAGAGCATGGAGACTATCCGTATGACCGTCATCGTCATTGGTAACCTCGTTAAACTCGTCAGAGACCCACGCGTTGCTGCAAGATATTTAGGTGACCTTTTCCCAGGTGTTACCAACATCAAGGAAGGTGCCGCTTTCCCTGAAGTTAGAGCTTTCGCTGCTACAACCCACAAAATTATGGTTTCCGCTGGTGCTTCTTCTTCTAACCCAGAAGCATCACGTTCGAGACCTGAAGAAGTTATCCACGCGTGTGAAGTCTTCAATCGCCTCCTTACTGCCGAGGGTGTTACTACTGTTGTCGCTGCTCCAAAGATTGAAGAGGATGACCTTATCGCTATCACTCTCAAGTACATCTCAGACATGATCGTCGATCTCGCATACGACCGTGACTTTGACAGATCTAAATGGGTTGATCTCACCATCGCTCCGTACCTCCAACACTTCCTCCAAGGAAAGCGCGACGAAGCTAACAAGGTCGCTCAAGAGACCCTCGATGTCTTTTTGGAAATTGACAAAAAGGCCAACGCTAGTACTCTCAACGAGTACGAAGACGATGGGGAAGAACTTTGTCGCACTGACTTTTCCTTAGCTTACGGTGGTTTGTTGCTTCTTAACCACACCACTCTGAGAATCGTACGTGGTCGCAGATACGGTATCTGTGCTGGTAACGGTAAGGGTAAATCCACCCTTTTGAAGGCACTCCGCGATGGTAAGGTTGAAGGTTTCCCTACCCAAGACCAGCTTCGTACAATCATGGTCGAGCACGCTCTTCAAGGTGAGGATGCCTCACTTTCAATTGGAGATTATGTCGCCTCGGATCCAAACCTCAAGGGACTCGCACGTGAGAAAATCACTGAAGCACTTGAGTCTGTTGGGTTTTCGCAAGAGAAGCAGAATGATCCAGTTGGGTCATTGTCTGGTGGATGGAAGATGAAGCTTGAGCTCGGACGTGCCATGTGTATTGGGGCTGATGTGTTGCTGCTCGATGAACCAACGAACCACTTGGATGTTCCATCTGTTCAATGGCTCGAGAATTGGTTGGTCGAGAACAACACCACCATCCTCACCGTTTCTCACGACTCAGGTTTCCTCGATGCTGTGTGCACTGATATCATGCACTACGAAGACCGTAGACTAGTATACTACAAGGGCAACCTTTCTGCATTTGTTGCGCAAGTTCCTGCAGCACAAGCATACTACACGCTCGAAGCGACGTCGATTAAGTTTTCTTTCCCACCACCAGGATCACTCATGGGAGTGAGGTCCAACACGCGCGCCATCATGAAACTGAAGGATTGTGTCTTTGCTTATCCAAATACACCAAGACCCCAATTAAATGGCGTTAGTTGTGCGCTGTCGCTCAGCTCCAGAGTTGGTATACTTGGTCCAAACGGTGCTGGTAAATCCACACTCATCAAGCTCATCACTGGTGAGACGGTGCCGCAAACTGGATCCGTTTACAAGCATCCTAATCTTCGTGTCGGTTACGTTGCCCAGCACGCCTTCCACCACATTGAACAACATCTCGAAAAGACACCAATCGGATACATCCAGTGGCGTTATGCGCAGGGATATGATCGTGAAGTGCTCGAGAAGGAGACGCGTGTGCTCACCGATGAAGATAAGAAAATGTTCGATACTCCTATCGTTGGTAAAACAGGTGAAGCGCGCTACTTGGAGAGAATTATGGGTCGTCAAAAGCTCAAGAAATCTTACCAATACGACGTCAAATGGAAGGGTCTTCCTCATAAGGTGGGATGGTATATTATATCTGAGATAAAATTTGCTGACATAAGATAGATGAACGTATGGCTTCCTCGTGAGTTGCTTATCGACTCAGGCTTCTCAAAGCTCGTTCAACAATTCGATGATTTCGAAGCATCTAGAGAGGGTGCAGGACAGCGTGATAATAAGGCAGAGTTGATTAGAAAGATGCTTGAAGATCTTGGATTGGATGGTGATATTGCGCAGTACAATGAAATATCAGGTCTGTCAGGTGGACAAAAGGTCAAGGTTGTAGTTGCAGCAGCCATGTACAACAACCCACAGATATTGATTCTCGACGAACCAACCAACTTCTTGGATAGAGAGTCAGTAGGTGGTCTCGCAACAGCAATTAACACATGGACAGGAGCTGTTTGTGTTATCTCACACAACCTCGAATTCGTTCACGCTGTCTGTCCAGAGATCTGGAACGTAGATGCCGGTGTATTGTCGATCGAGGGTAAGGCAGCAGAGATAGAAGATGCGCCTGAGGAGAAGAAGGGACCAAAGCCAGGATCTAAGGCTGCTTCTAGAGCCGCTTCAGCTGCTGCATCTGCTGCCAACTCAGCAGCTACATCAGCAACAGAGGACAGCGGATCTAGCGTACCAAAGCCAAAGAAGAAGAAGAAGATGTCTAGAAATGAAGTAAAGGCACAGGAGGAGAGGAGGAGACAAAGAACATTGAGATTCTTGTCAGACTCAACAATTAATGAGCGTGAACCAGACACGGAGTCAGATTAGAAGGGAGAACCAAACCTTGGGACAGTATTTATAGCATTTGTATAGAATAAATTACAGGGTATTTTTAAAGTGTCTTGGATATTCACGTATTACCGCCTTAAGAACCACGTTATAATGAAAATCCAAAAAATTAGAAAGAAGAAGACGGTGTAAATCCAACATCTGCCACTCTGCTTTGTTGACATGTGCTTGAGTCTAGTCATTGTGGTTGATAAGAGGTTACCTGTGGAGTCGAAGCTGTCGTTCATACTGCCCAATTCGATAGCGCTATCTCTCGCTTCTTGACCGATATTTAGAGTAATATCCTTTAGCAACCTAACCTTACTGGATAGGCCTTCAATATGCTGATCATTTTGGTTTTCCATTTCCTGCGTAGGCCTAGTATGGCTATAGAAAGGGGAATCTGAGCGGTTTTGAGTGCTGAACAGGGTAGCTCTATCACGTAAATGGGAATCTGAATTGAATCTGTTCAAGTGGTCAGAGGAGTTCTTTAAATCTATGTTGTAGCCCACCTCGAGCTCATCGTTGTAAATAACAACCAACAGCTTGAGCAGCTTGGATTGAACAGCTTGTGCTTTAAATGACACCACCAAACCTCAATGAAGATCTAAGGAATAAGAATATTCTTAATTGGAGTGATTTTGATGTCGGATGTTGGTTACAGCAGCTCAATTACCCACAGCATCTGCACATGTTCAAAGGTGTGTGTCTTTTATATCATCATAATCATCTCAATTCCCCTAGAAAATGAGATTTCTGGTGAAATCCTCGTTCATTTGGGTGAGCTGCTGCTTGCGTTAGTGTTCCACGCTAACACCCGCTGCTAGACCATGAAGCACTCAAGGATCTGGGTATTATATCCGTTGGAATCAGGCTTAACATTCTACGTGAAATTTATCATCTCAAGCTCTTTTTTGATATTTCTGTTGAACCAGAGCACTATGTACCACCTTGTATGTCTCCAGTCTATCAGATAACAAGACATTTGCTCACTCAAATTCTTAGCTGAAACCATAAACCAATCTAAATCCTCATCTTACAGCCAATCTAACCTTATAAACAAGGTGTCCGTCCACGACGATAGACTAAACGCTCTGGAATCTGATTACAGGAGGTTATTCAAGTCCTTCGAAGCTACTTACGATGAGCTTATGTGTTTGAAGTCTGATAGTTCCTCGAAACCTTCCAAGCACCTCGACGACTTGCTCAAATCCCCCGATTCCGAACTTGAAATTTCTCCAAAGACTATCACCGTTTCCCCTGCTACCACTTCCGCACCAAGCTCTGCTCCCCCAAACACTTCATCCACCTCTGCTTCCTCAAACATATCTGAGACACTCAAAGATGACGACAACGAGGATACCAGGGATTCTAATAACTTGAAAGACACCACCAGACTTCTCAGGCAGGCTTCTCTTGGTGATTTATCCCGTGCTAGATCTGGTAAAGCTAAATCAAACGTAAAAGTTAAGCTCGATGACAGCTGCTGGACTGTCCTCCCTGCTGCGCTCAAGAAATACAAAATTGATGATGATTGGACTAAGTATGCCTTGTTCATTTGCTGTGAGTGGGGCTGCTCCTTATCTTGGACTCTCATTCTCATTCTCACCCCTCAAAGATGGTAAAACTGAACGTTGCTTGTCATACGATGAGCGTCCTCTGCAGCTCTTCCAGAAGCTAAAAGAACAGTCTCAGCAACCCGTCTTCATGCTCCGACATATCAAGGAATTGAGGTTGGTGTTTTAATTTTCATGGTTATTATTCTTATACTTCCTTCAGATCACCTATATCTATAGCCTTGCAAAAGCAGCGATCTAGACGCGAAGCTAACAATACCCTCACTCCACCCTCCAGTAGTAGTAATCAGCCGCACTCGTCACTATCCAGTGCAAACGCTAACGTTACTAGCTTCCGGAATGGTAAACCACTCGCTGAAATTTGTAGCAGTGAGGAGATACAAGGCTACGCTATAGCCATATACCCATACACTGCGGATAGAGAAGATGAATTTGACGTAAATGTCAGTGATCAATTTGAGATAGTGCAACGAGCCAAAGGATGGTGGGTTGTACGCAGACAGGCTAAGAATGAGGTTGGATGGGTGCCTACGGGGTGTTTGCTGGAGGTCTCCAGTCTATCCAACGATGCCACTCAGATGCAAATTCTCAGCAACAGCTACGCAGCCACTGCGCTGATAAAATACACTGCCAACACACACAACGAATGTGGGCTACACAAGGACGACAAGCTGAGGGTTTACAAGAAACATAACCACTGGTGCTACGTGGTGAAAGAGCCAAATGGAGAACGCGGATGGACTCCTTCGTGGTGTGAGTTGGGTGACTTGTGGATGATATTTGCTCATTATAACGCTTACAGACATTTCAAGCAACAAGTCACGCGAAACGCATTCTTCTAATCCACCGCCTTCCAGTCAAGCTCAAATGCCGCTATCTGCAGCACCCATCTATAAGGGCTTCTCGTCGCCATCGACGCCTGGCTAAATAATTTAAATTACATAATAAATAATTATTTATACATCTTGAACAGCGACAACGACGACTGATGGTCGACCCAGCTGAATTGCTACCACCGCTCAAGCAGGCGCTGGATAATAGCGGACTCGATCCAATAAGTTGGGTTTGCGTCTATTATACTCCTCATCTCACCCAATTCCAGTCGCTGTCCAATCTCTCGATGTACTCATCACCATCTTCCGCGACGAGAGCGTAGATCCTCTGCACAGACAGCACGCTATTCTCTGCTTGGCCTCCGCATACCATCATATTCTTAAATTCTCGTGCGTTCTGTTGATTCAATACGGCCGATTCTGACCTTGCACACAGCGCGGTTAATCAAGGGCAGCCACAAGGCTGGAATAAGCTGCAAAGCGTAAAATCAGCGATATTTGCTTTGGTTGAGCAGAAACACGCTCCACTCAGTCTACGTCTGTCTGCTATCAAGTTTGCCCAACGGTCCATCGTCGTCCAATCGCGTCCACAAGGCAGAACATCGTCGAGGGATGTCAACGTATCTCTCATAGCTGGCAATCACCCCTTCATCGACACAAGAGCCCTCGAGAGTGAGAATACTCGCACACTACACTCCCTCCTTACTTTGATATTTACCCCACAAAAGCTATCCATCGTTACAGCGACTATTAATATATTGGGTGTTTTGGCCAGACAGCGGCCTCAGTACGCAGCTGCAATCGCACCAGCTCTCGCGACTTGGACTCCGGCACCCCTCCAGACTATGGTCACGAATCCTTCTCAGCTCAAATCTGTCGATAAGTTGCTCTATGGCGTGCTCAAACATCTCGTTAAACTTGGCCTCACTGGTAACAGCACACCAACCGTTATGGAGTCCCTGTCGAAGCAAGCTCAGCGGATTGAGCAGCTTACTAGGGATGAGCAATCGAGGAAGAAGGCTATGAAGCGTGCAATGGCTGAAACTCCAAGTCTTAAATCTTTAGATCTTAAGCGTCAGCGTACAAATGACCACTTGCCTTCAGTCTTTGCTGACAGCTCATCTAGGATGGACATTGACGTGACGAAGCTCCCACTCGAGAGTGTCATTGATGGGCTTATAGAGAGTCTTGAGAAAGTCAGCAAACAAAGTCTTGAAAATGCAATAAATAAGTCGAGAGAGAGAATCAAGACGGAAGAGAGTTCCCAATCCACCACCCATGTATTACCATCTCGTCCACAGCCAGGTCCATCTAGACAACTAGAGCCACAATCGCAACCATTTGCGCAAGATGGGATGGATGTTGACGAAAAGCCTATCGATCCGCTAAAGGTAGATATAGACGATGACGAATTGGAAGATGATGTGGAAGGGATTAATAGAAACCTCAATGACACTGTGGCGCCATTTGGAGAGGCACAGCAAGCCATCCAGAGTCAGAGTCAGAATCAGAATCACAGCGAAAATGAACAGGGTGCCACCAGAATGCAAGGTGTTAAATCAAAAGCTCAGTCTCTGCTTAGCGCCATGCAAAAAGTGCAACATCCAACCAACCTCGATAAAAGAGATAGATTACTCGTGATCAGGAATGCTATCGGAAGGATATGTAAATCTATCCCACACAGTGCTCTTACCGAGACTGCAGATGAAGATATTCGCAAGTCAACGTTAAAATTTCAAGGCAGGGATCTGTGGTCTGTTGTTTTAGTAAGGTTGCTCACTCGCGGTCTGTCGTACGTTGGAAACCATATCCAAGACGAGCAGTTACAATTAGAGAAACGCGCTCGGGAGACATTAATAGATTTTATCAGTATGGACTTCGACAGACGATACAACATTGCTATTCTCTGGCTCAATGAAGAGTGGTTCAATTATACCTTGCTCAAAGATACAGAAGAGAATGCGAGTCTGGATGGATACAATGAGTTACTGTCGCATATTATTGATCGTCAGATTACGCAATTATCGAACAATAATTCCAATATAACAAGCGCGGCTTTCGTCAAATTTGTGATGGATTTGCCAATCATTAGTCAGGATTCTTTGAATAAAGTGCATAAGATTTGCTTAGATAGTGAGAGTTTGAAGGCCCCAGTGGGATTTATTATACTCAGGGAACTAGTCGCGATGCGCTTGCCGGTGCGACAGGCTTCACTTGAGATACTGCTCACGCTCGCCGTGCATCCTGATTTGAAAACGCGTCGAGCGGCTGTCAACTCTGTCAGGAAGTGGGTTCCGGATAACGAGAAGCTCACGCCTATTGTTCTCGATCATGCCTTGAAATCTCTTCACAGCTTGTATCAGGACCAGCAAACTTTCCTTTCGAGTCTCGACGTGAAGAAAGAAGAAGATGGTACGCGAACTGATTTTGGAATTAATCAAGAGGCAGACGTAAAGCTGGATAATGATGATCAGCCTATGAAGCAAGACGGTGGTGCGTCAGAGAATTCTCAGAAAGAGAGCCATGAAGAGGGAGTAACATTATCTCCCAAAGAGCGCGCTGCTGCCATCGACACAAGGATTTTGGAGAGATCAGAATTAGTCTTCTCGTTGTGTTTGAGACAAACGGAAATTCTTAAAGATATTTTTATTGTTTACACGAGACTATCTCCAGAACTTAAAGATTCGTTCGAAAAAGCGCTCACACCTATGATCAGAGGATTGGGTTCTTCGAATCAGAATCTGTTGGTTATTTTGAAAACTTTCGATCAGGATTCTGAGCCATTAGCACTACGCATCTTGAACGTGTTGACTGACTTTGGCAAAGAGAAACCTAGTGCTGAGCTCGTTAAGTTTATAAGAGAGTTGAGCGCTGAACGTGAAGGTAAAATTGATCCGCGCTTCGTCATACCCATTTTGCAGGAGCTTTCAAAGGTAAGTGTTTTACTGAGAATATAGCAAGGTTAACAACTCCTCAAGGATGAAATTATTGCTGAATTACCCCGCATCGTTAAACTTCTCAAGAGCGAGGAAAATAAGCAACTCATCAGGACTGTCTTTAGCTCCGTTGTGGAACCTCCTCAATCATTCGGTAGTGTGAATACCAACGTCGTCCGTGTCGATAAGGATAAGCCAGATAAGATAACACCGGCTGAGCTGCTGACAATACTTCATGAGCGTGAGACTGAGATCGGTCTGAAGGAGACTATAATTGGTGGGTATTCCGTTCACGTTGCGACTCGTAAATCTAACAAAACACTCAAGCAATTGCTATTTGTTTCTCGCTCACAGACATATTTAGATCAGATGTTTTGGCAATTTTCATGCAATCAATGTCTGAAGTCAAGGTACTACCTAAGCTCTTCATGCGCACTGTGATACAAGCAGTTACGACATATAAAACACTCGTGCCATTTGTATCGACAAACTTGTTCTCAAGGTTGATAACAAGGAAGATCTGGCTGATGCCTGTAATGTGGGAGGGATTCGTACGCTGTGCAAAAGTAATAGCACCTGCATCTTTCGGCGCTTTGCTCCAGTTGCCTCAAGATACGCTCAAGGATTTAGTCAAAAAGCAACCGACGCTGCGACCAGGATTGTATGACTTTGTTTTGCGCAAAGCACCCAAGTCTCAAATACTCAGAATTTTCGATGATATTCCCGCTGGGCAAGCTACACCACCACCATCAGCTAGTTGATTATGCCTAAAAGAGGGAAGAAAAAAAGAAAAAAAGAAGAAAGAGCAATGTACTATCTATTCCAATCATTCAACTGTCTGCAAAGAAAAAGTTTGTGTCGCGTGGCGGAGGAGGCGTTGGGATGTTGTTTGGTATATCCATATTCTCACCAGCGAGATCGAGAAGCTTGATCTTTACGCCGAGATCTGTGAGCGTCTGTGAAGTAGAGTGAGTAGTTAAAGAGAGCGACAGAGTGTCTTACATTTACCAAATCACTCGACTGGCCCGTCATAGACGAGGATTCGTCGAGGATATAGCGCAAACCATCGTACCATTCCGAGTATTGGGAAGCAGTAACTGGGATAAGCTCAGCGACGACAGCCTGCTTAGAAACGAAAGTGAGGATGTTTATCGTCGAGGTGAGGCTAGCTGTGGATGATCCAGCGAGTTTGGACTGAACGGATGTGATTGAATCCAAATTAATGAAATCTGGAATACTATCAAGGCCATCTGGTGTATCGCAAGTCTCCAATGCGTCAATATAGTGAAGATGTCGCCTATTCGGGGAAAGTCTTAAGTACTTGTATCCACTGAGTTTATTCCTGCTCTCCTTAACATTCCTGGGGCGAAGGCATTAGCGCTGACTACAAATACGCATTTCAGCTCACTTGAACCATGCGCCTTCAAGAAGACAGTTTATCCGTTGCTGTCCAACGAACCTGCTTGCATCACGTACTAGTCGCTGCCTCAGTGCGCTGTAAATATAACATTTAGCTGTGTGTATATCACGACCAAGATTGAACTCACCGAATCGGTGGCTTCGAGTACAGCTCGTCGTCGTCATAGCGTCGTGAACTTTACAATGCCATTTGAGAATCGGGCGGGGTGCCGGAGAAGTCGTAGACCCACTTATTATCATATTCCGCCATTAAAGCCTTATGACTTGAAGATCGCAGCGGAATCATTAGATTACCAAATCCAGTTGTTGATTATACGTTTTAAAGAGAACGGCCATGAGATATGACAGGCTAGCGAATGACAGTGAGAGCGATAACGAGGGTGATGACCGTGGCAATGATTTTGATCACTTTGAATTGGAACCGCTGGCTGGTTCTGAGCGTGTACAGTTGCCTAAGGATGGCCAACGAGCTCGCTCGAGGCACAGCTCGATTATCGACGCTGTAACAGCAATCGTACCAGAATCTGATGATCCTTCACTCCCTACACTCACAATTAGAGTCATCGTCATTGGCTCCGTCTTTGTTAGTCTTGGGTGCGTCATCCGATCTTATTCCGGTTCCAGCTGATTGGGATGTTAGGGCGGCGTTCTCGCAGCTATTTTACTTTAAGGTGGGTGTGAGTGCATGTATATACGCTTGCTCACAGCATTCTCCAGGTACGACCGTGTTTAACTTTTCTCTCCCGTGGCTGACACAGTCAGGACAATGCACCTCAATGGAACCCCTTCATTGTTCTACTCAGCTCTTATCCCGTTGGAAAACTGATGGAAAAGTCGATGCCGCACCGCCGTTTCCTCGGTATCAACCTTAATCCTGGCACCTTCAACATCAAGGAGCATTGTTTAATAAGCATTTTAGCAACTAGCGGGTGGGAAAAGGTGTATGACTAGCTTATTGTTTTACTAACAAGTATTTTAGCGGGACTGCTGCTTATGCTTCTGATGTTTTGGCTATCTGCACACTCTACTTTAAAGTCGACTTCCCGACCTGGGTCGCTGTTGCCCTCATTTTGACATCCCAATTCATTGGATACTCGTTTGCCGGTTTGGGATACAACATCTTGGTCAAACCACTCAATGTAAGTCTTGATCATATTCACCATTCACGCCTAACGTGTATTGCATAGATGGTATATCCAGCCAACCTACCCACTATCAGCGTATTGACCACGCTTCATGAAACCAATCAACTCAAGAGGTCAAAGGTAGACAAGAAACTTAAATTTTTCATCGTTTCCTTCGTTGCAGTTAGTCTTTCACTTTGGGATATCTACCAAATTGCTGAAATAGCTTCAGGTCATATTATACCAGCTTCTTCCTTCCCTTTTCGCACCAACACTAACGAGCATCGCATTTTTATGCTATTTTTCCAACAACTGGGTTATGCGCACGCTTGGTAGTGGCTATCAGGGTTTTGGAATGCTCGATTTTAGTCTTGATTGGTCTGCATTGTCATCCTTGGGCCCTCTCTACACACCCCCTGATGCACTGTTCAACATGTGCGCTGGTCTGGTGGGAATGGTGTGGATAGTCGGACCGTTGATATATTTTACAGATTTTTGGAACGCCCTCTCATTCGACCTGCCAATGTCGACCGGGCTATTTACGAAGAATCACCAAGCGTTCGATGTTCAAGGTGTATTGACACCTGATCTAAAGCTCGATTTGAATAGCTGGGATCAGCAAAAACCATTACTTCTGACACCATACTTTAGTGTATTCTACTTGTGCTCATTCGCAACATTCACAGCTACAATTGTTCACGTTATCTTGTGGTATTCGGGAGATATCAAGGCTTCTCTCTTATCAGCGAGAAAGGAAAAAACCAGTCAAGAGGAGGTGGCACAATCAGTACCAAAATCATACTACATATCTACTTTCGTTATCACATTCGTCGTCGCTGCTATCGCATGCGCCCAACCTATCATTCAGTTACCATTCTGGGCCTTGTCGCTATCAGTGCTAATGGCAGCCGTGTGCTTGATACCACTTGGTATTATTAGAGCTGTTAGCGGTCAGAGCATTGGATTGAACGTACTTTCAGAGCTAGTGATAGGTTATATAATGCCGGGTAAGCCAGTGGCTAACGCCGTCTTCAAAACATTCGCGTACAATTCTCTGTCTCAATCATTGGATCTGATTGAGGACTCCAAGCTAGGGATGATGATTCATTGTCCTCAAAAGGATGTATTTATATGTCAATATATCGGCACAGCAATTGGAGCAATTGTGAATTTTGTTGTTCTACAAAATGTCATTGATACCAAGCGACCATACCTCGACGGTACTCTAGTTGATCCGACAGGTCAATACACAGGAAGATCACCGCGTATAATGTTCTCTGCATCAGTTATTTGGGGATTGGTAGGACCTGCAAGATTTTTTGTGGGGAAGTACAAGGTATTACTGATAAGCGGGTTTATATTGGGATTGATATTGCCAATATTGACGTGGGCAGTTCATAAGCGCTATCCAAGGCTTGGATTCAAGCATATATCATTTCCCCTGATATTGTTTGGAGCAAATTTGGTGCCTCAAATGCCTGCAAACGTGATAGTGTCATTGCTTATCGTAGGATATATATCACAGTATGTAGTTAGGAGGAAATATCCAACGTGGTATGCAAACAATTTTATACTAAGTGCTGCATTGGACGCAGGTACTAGTATCTCTGCATTTTTCGCCTATTTGGCACTACCTTGGATTCTGGTCATAGTACCGATCTGGTTTCTCAATCCGTCCGGAGACGCTGAGCATTGTCGGTGAAAAGATGAGAATGAAGGAGAGATAAGGGATTACTCAACTGTATAGATATAAAGTAATGTAAATGTATATTAACAATAAATAGTTTTGAATCAAGTTAGGCTATGTTACCTTGAAATCGAGGTGAATATTTTACAACGAGCGGTTCAGACAAGTAAGATTAGAAAATAGCGTCTAAGCATAAACAGCCGAGAACACCTGCACAGCATGCAGCTAAAGCGGCTGAAAGGGATCGTCAGGTGAATGAATTAGTTATTGATGAAAAACCTCACCCATGCAGCCACCACCTGAGCCCATACCACCCATACCACCAGATTGTTTACCGTGCTTGCCTTGAGCTACGTACATAGGTTGCTGGTACTTGAAACATACGATTAGATGATTAGGTTAAAGTGGGAGTGCATCGCAACTTACACCAGGCTGTTGAGGATATTGTTGATTTGGGTAAGGTTGTTGACCATATGGCTGTTGATAGCCACCACCGCCTTAAATGTGTGTTAGATATGTGAGGAGCTGGACCACCAAACACACCATAGCCTTGATTAGGAGGAGGAGGAGGATAATAGCCGCCCTGGCCACCTTGAGGAGGTTGTTGAGAATAAGAATTTGGTGGCTGTGATCAATTAGACTAAATGAAATGCACGCCAAGCAATTTGATATACTGACGTATTGTGGGCCACCAGCGTGGTAATACTGAGTGGATATCAGTTAATTGGACCTTAAAGAAATCCCCCACTTACATCCTTAGCAGACATTTGTAAGTTACTCAATTTACTGAATTTACTCGTGAAGGTACGATTGAACGCGACTAGATAATCACTTGTCCCCGAAATATCATCATCGTGGAATTCTGTAGAAATAAAAAATAATTAAAATGCAGGATACTGCTTTAGACGATGAGGGTGAGTTGTGGTTTTTACGCGTTATCCATCTCATACTAATATCTACCTTGTAGACGTCTGCAGAATCTGTCGTTGCAGCTCAGAAGAAGGTAGAAGTTTATATCATCCATGTAAATGCTCAGGTAGCTTGAAATATGTACATCAAGATTGCCTAAGGGAATGGCTAAAAGTTACGAAGAAAGAACACTGCGAAATATGCAAGCATTCATTTGGATTCACTAAAGGTGGGTTTTAGTGGATTAATATTAAGAATTCTAATATCATTCACCTCAGTCTACTCCCCGTATATGCCTCCTCAATTACCCAGATTACTCTTCTTTAAAAGAGCCATAATCTGCGTAATTAAATGGTTTTTACACTCTCTACACTTCCTATTAGTAGCCTTGGTTTGGCTCGGTTTCCTCCCTTACATTACTGTCTGGTGCTGGCGCTGTTACTTTTACTTTGGTAACCTTATCATATCAACAACAAACAATCAACACGTTGATCAATCCATTCTAGCTGCTTTGGCTGATCATAACAATGCCACATCAAATTCTACACTCCCCTCCTCTCTTTCCCCACAAGACGATCAAAACCCTTGGAATTCCTTCCTTTGGTCGGTTATAAATGACATATTCCAAGGCCAAACCATCACCTGCTCTTTGGTCGTCATCTTCGTCGTCATCTTCTTGCTCAGGGAGTGGGTCCTTCAACAAGGTCCTATTATTGACCAGTGGAGCGATGTTGATAGCTCAAAACCTCCTCCTCCACTCAAGCAAATCCTTATTGAACACCCCACTCAGCTTCCTACTCCCCCAAACCTTGAAGTTCCTCTTAACGAACGTCTACGCTTCAAGACTAAAGTTAGACAACTCCTCAACCCTCTCCAAATTCCTAACTCCGCTGTTGCTTTCAATATAAGCGACAATTCCTCTCAGACATCAGACACAACCACTTCTTCTCAACTAAGACAGCGCAGAATAAGTGATATCATTAGGGAAGATCACTCATCTCATGATGTCAACGTTGCTGCAAATCTTCCTCTTCCTGAATCTCCTGCTGTTACTACAGGCTCATCATCTGCCCTAGACCTTCCAACCGGTCCCACCAGTCGAGCTTCTAACCTGCGTTCCAATACAGCTGCTAATCGTACAACGGATTGGGTCACTAATTCTGACAATAGTGGCTTCATGTCTCCTAACACCGCTTCAAGCTCATCAGCCCTTGATGAAAGCGATGATGGTAGTTGGGAGGAGAGGATGGGTATGAGCATGAACATGGGTATGAGTGTAAATCAGCCCATCAGCAACGCTTTTCAACATGACAGCGATGAAAGCACTGGAGGTGATTACAATCACCGCGAGTTAGATCGTTACTTTATTCCAGATGAGAATGAAGAGGATGAAATAGAGGAGGAAAGGCGCAGTGAAGATACACAAATCGCTGAGGATGACAACCCAAACGAGGATAGAGATGCTGGTGACGCTGAAGGTGGTATAATGGAAGATGAGCTAGATGGTCTTTTCGAAGCCGTTGGTCTACGTGGACCAGTAGCAAATCTATTCCAAAATTCATCTCTCATGATCCTTCTTTTCTTTATCGGAATAGGCTGTTTCATCTTCCTTCCTTACACTATAGGAAAGATATTTGCTCAGCTGCGGCCAATAGATATCCCACTACTTCCTATCCATATTACTCGCTGGTTTACTGATCCAATTTTTGACATTTTAGCTCTTTTAATGACGAAACTGTTTTTCTCATCAAGTAAATCAGGTTCAGGTATACCAGAGATGGCAAAGTTGCCAATGCAAGTAAGGGTTCAGAATGCGATTGCTAGAGGATTTGAAGCTGCAGAGAATTGGTTGGGTAGCCGAGAATCGCAAAGTATTCTGTCCTTGAAAGGACCACCTCTAAAAATAGTAAAGGGACTGCTATCGTTCTTTCGGTCTATATTTGCTACCAAATCACAGCCGAATGAACCGGAAGCTCAGAGTAGCATTTTTAACAAGATACTAAACGTCTTGTCGAAAATTCCCGTCCTCGGTGATCACATTAATCAATTGGATAGTGTTGTTCATCTGTACACTGCGTCCGTTGATTGGGTTAAGCTCAAGTCATGGTCATTGGCACTAAATGATGGTACATCTGAACGTGTAGTCTCAATATTGCTGGGCTATGCAGTCGCCACCACATTTGCTGCAATCTACATTAACACCAATAACCAAGTGCTACAAGTTGCGAATGTAGTCAAAGAAGCCATGACACAGCAAGTCATTCTCGCCAAGATAGCTATTCTCTTCGCCAGCGAATTAATCTTATTCCCATTGGCATGCGGAATATTGCTTGAGATTTGCTCTATGCCACTATACGCGGACATAAGCTTCCAAAGCAGATTAAACTACACCATCAACTCACCAATCACAAGCTTGTTTACAAAGTGGCTATGTGGTACACTTTTACTGTTCTTGGTATCGGTTCTCATCACTGGGATAAGAAGACTGCTCAGACCTGGTGTGTTGTGGTTTATACGCGATCCAAATGATCCAAATTTCGCACCAATGAGAGATGTGCTGGAGCGTAGTGCTTGGACACACGTCCGTAAATTAGCATTTTCAGCATTCTTATATTCGACATTTATTCTCTCAACTTTTGGAGTAGGTTTTTACGTGTTAAGGTTTGGATTCTCGGGCATTCTTCCACTGAGGTGGAAAATGACGGAACCAATCAGCATTGTACCGGTCGATCTTCTGTTTCTACAGTTTATCATGCCTTACACAATTCGCAAGCTAGCTCCAAGAGATCTCGCCAAAAAGTTTTACTCAAGATGGTGGAGCTGGGCTTCGGCGCAACTTGGATTGAGCTCCTTTATGTTTGGTGGAAGATATAAGGGTGAAGAAAGCCGATACAGAGTATTCAATTGGCAGACTTTGTTTGGATTAAAACAGAGTAAGCGCAATATGAGAGTAGGTAATTGGATGAGAGTACCTGCAACAGACAATGTGTCATTCGATCGGAAAAGACCTTGCCCAATGCTCATTCCCGTTGACGAGGCAGGTTATCCCGTTGATGGAAGTGGCGAAAAAGCTGTAGCAAACCAGTTGCGCGAGGCGGCATTCGGTGGACGTGATGCGGCTAAAGAGTGAGTGAAAATTTAGTGAAATAGTATGTTACTAACAATATTTTAGCTGGTGTGTTGTATACGCTCCACCAAACTTTAAACGCCGTCTGCTATGGTTCATCGCATATTTGTGGGCCACTACTGTTACAGTTGCCATCTCGATTTTAGTACCATCGATACTATTGGGTAGATACGTGATGGATAACCTGACTGGCCGTGAAATGCACGACATATACTGTTTGATCGTTGGACTGTACGGTTTATTAGCACCACCGGTAGTATATCAAAAGTTCATCAAGAATGTGACAGATAGACAAGTTTATAAATTACTCAAATCAGTTTACTATGCTACAAGCTTAGGATTCATATTCCCAACATTAGTAGGAGTTACACTGGAATTAGCGGTCATCATTCCAACAAAGTATCTTGCCAACAGTTTGCAGTTCCCTCCACGATTACACCTACCTCAGGCATGGTGTTTGGGTTTGTTAATGGGACGCTTAGCCTTGTTCACCTCAAGGAACAAGGACGTAAACGAGCCAGTCAATCTGATGAACAAGATGTTAGTTGAGGGATTTGAGAGTATATCCCTTAGTCAATTTAACACTGGTGTTATGAAGCCAATTGTTGTGGAGGTCAGTATGGCATTGGTAGCTCCTACGATTTTAGCAAACTACTCAACTAAGTTTGTTGAGAAATACGGTTATGATTTCATCAATGCTGCTTATATTCGTGAGTGAAGTGATGCTCAATTTGCTCGTCTAATTGACACCCTCTAGACATCTTCGCGTTCCCTTTGACGAGCTTACTCCTTTCAATCATAGAATTGAGGGATAAGATAAGGGCTGTCGTGAGTAGGCTAGACGTAGTAGTGCGAGATGAAGTGGGTGGAATTTGCTATGATTGTTCGGATGCTAACAAAGGCATAGGAATTTCTCGTAGAAAGACAACTGCAAAATGCAGAATGAATACAATAGCAAACAACAGCAAACTTCGCAACATAAACAATTCCTCTCCATCGACATTAAACGTTTACATCTTCTATTTTTGATATCAAACTAATGGATGCATTTATTTTATTATGAGAAAAGTATAATTTAGACCTGTAACCAGAACTCCCTGGCGTCTACAGCTTCTTTCCTAACCAATTTGATGGGATCATCTAAAGCGACGACGAGCTGACGAACGATTTGTAACTTGAATTGTTCGAGAATATCTTTACGAATAACGCGTGGGAAAACGCCGAGGAGTTTGAGAGCGGATACACGCAGGCGCTGTGGGGTGTGTGAGAGGAGAGAGAGGAGAGTGTCGATTGGAGTCTACTCACGACAGAAGAACGTTCAGAATCTGTGGAGAAAGAGAGAAGTGATGTAATGAGAGAAGACATGTGCTGCTGTACAGTATGTGCGATGGTCTCCTCAGTGAGGATAAGCACAGTGATAGTCTCAATAACGCTAGATCTAAGAGCAGCATCATTGAGAGACAGAGCGATCAAAAGAATAGGGAATATCTGAGGCAATTTAGCCAAAGCGAGTGATTTGGGCATGTGTTGAATAAGGTGTGCGAGCGTAGCCAAGTATTTTGCGCTCGTAGTATCTAAAAAAGAGGGGGTGAAAAATCAGCTAAACTTTGCATACCTCCGAAAACCAGTACTCACCCTCGCTTCTCGATGCAGCACTCTCATAACGTTCGACTACAACTGGGAAGATGACATCAAAGAATCTCTGTTTATGTAAGAGAGAAGATACGCCATTTGAGCGTTTCCTATCGAGGACGCCATCGTTGCTATCGTCCGCAATCGCGCCGATGACGCCAGCAACTCTATCCGCATAGACAGAGTGACTGGTGATGAGATCGAGCAATTTGGTTACGAACTCCACACCTAATGCGTGGTTACGACATAGTGCTCCTTTTGCAATCCACTGTATAATAATGAGAAAGATGGAATTCGCACTGCTTTCTGCGCTCGTCCGCTCAGGCCATTCTCCCAGTAGGTGTGTTGTGTATTCTGACAAACTTTCGATGCGCTTATTGGTGAGATTCGCGAGCAGATGTTGCGATGCAATTTGTTGAGTAGGGGTAGATGCAGATTGCATTGACCAGCGTGTGAGGGTCGTTGCAAATTCCGAGAGAGACTGCAGTTCCGACACAGACTCACTCGCGAGCGGAAGATTCACCTCTCGCTTTATTGGTATAAGTGCAGAGGCGAGCAGAGGGAAGAAAGCTCTGTGCGTAGAGTTTGTACTGAGCGGAGGTTGGTGGATGATGTCATCCTCAGTACCTAACAGACCCTGCCAGTAGCCATTGATAAGGGCGTTCATGACATGCCTAGCCAGTATCTGCTGCTGTGAAACGTCGAAACTCCTCACAATAGCCTGAATCAATCTACTAGCCGTTTCTACTAGGCGAGTTTCGTTGACTGAACCTGGATGAGCAATCACGAAGAAAACGAATAACTTCGAGAGGATTGAGCAAGTGTACTGTGAGATGTCTTGATGTTTTTTCGCAGCCTTCTCTTCAATGATTACTAACAGTGTCGAGAGAAGAATGTTGACATAGGCGAGATTCAACGAGTCGCCGCTGACTTGATTCATTTTTGCCTCTACACCCAATACAAAGTCCTCGAATAGCGCACCATCGACAGCCAAAGCAGTGATTGAGGCGAGAATGGCTCTGATCGGTTTCCAGTCAGTGGAGGAGTCGACCGAGGTAGGTATGGAGGTGAGAAGTGAGGGGAGAACGATGTTGTGTAGAATATCCTGACCCAAACAAAGCAATCCTTCGATTGCAACGAGACGTACGTGGGGGTCTTGATTGGGATCTTTGACAAAGTCAATAAGTATATTGGCTATTTGCACGCCATCGACGTTGAAATCCCAGTAACCATGGATGTGTAAAGTTTGAGTGAAGGCAGCTAAAGCAGGACTTCTGAGGGGTTTGTTGTTGATCGTGGATGTGAGTGTGTTGTTGAGTTGTTCCTTGAGGCTAGGATTGATGGGATTGTCGTGAAGGAATGATCTACCTTGATCAGCATAGACCTTGGACAAGGCAACCAAGATGGCATGGATGTGGTTGAGTATTGGTGGAGGCTGGGTTGGGTCGGCGGGTACAGCAAACAACTCGAGGAGTGGAATGAGAGTGGAGTGTGTGAGGGGTCTTGCGAGTGTGGCTGGGGAGGATTGGATGAGGGTGGCCAAGATTTTGATAGCAGGGGTTGACTTGGATTTCTCGGGTTGTTTGATAGCATCGTGGCAGACATCAAATATTAGATTTGCGATGCCTGGTAGTTCCGTGGCATTTAACAGCTCAGTTGGGTGAGTGTCTGGGTAGAGGGTTGTGATGAGAGATTGAAGAGAATCGAGAGCGACGTTTTCAGTGTGAGTGTCGGTAGAATAGAGAATTTCAATGCTAATAGCGTCCCATAAGCTGCGAGACTTCTGAGACACATGACCAAAGCCATAAACGGGTAAAGCGTGAGTGATAGTGAGGAGAGTGTCACGTTTAACAGGACCAGAGGTTGCTGTGAGTTTATCGATCAGCAGGGGGATTGCTTGCTGAGCGAAGTGAGGGGATGAGCAAATGTTTTGTCTCAACGCGAATCTGAGGTCGTCAGTTGAAATACCGTAAGGGTCATCTGGAGGGGGTTTAAAGGTGATTGGGAAGTAGCAGAAGATGACGTCGAAGAGGGATTCAGAGTGAGACATGGTGTCAAATTCGATAAGGATGACGGTGTTCATACCAAAGATGAGCATAAGATTGCGAGGATCTTTTTCACCTTTGATGGAAGATATGTAGCCGGATAAGAAGGAGCCACCGAGTGCTTTGAGGGTGCTTCTATGTCTATTCAAGAGGGAATCAATAAGATTGTAAAAGGAATAACGAATAGGTTGAATGAATTGAGAAGGGTTGAGTGTATTGAATAGGCTATTAACCAGATTATTAGCCTCTAAGCTGCCAAATGAATTTAAAGTGGAAAGTGTAATCAGTGATTCAAGCGTGGGTGCTATAACACTCAAATCACTCAATTTATCAATAAAGAAATTTAAAAGCGTTTGAGTTGCTTGTCTGTTTATTGAAGTTGCTGGGATATTCCTAATAACCTCATTCAACACATTAACTCCCTTAAATCTCACTTGGTCTTCTTCGTGGATTAAATATTCACCGAGATTCTTTATAAGCTGGGTTAAAGTACTGTGTCCATCTTTAACACGGTTTATTACATCCCGCAACCCATTCTCATCTCCAATTGAAATATAATTTCTAATACTTCTTCCAATCTCCATCGTGGTTAACAACCAACAGTCATGTCCAATCACAGCTCAGACGATAGCACCAGCGAAGATAACATTAATGACGACATCAATTCCCATCTCCCTCCTCACTTTATCTCCCCTCACAACCCACAATCTCATGACGTTGTCAACGACCTCGAAGACCTCGACGACGAATACTCGTCCAGCGACGAAGAAGAGAGACCAGCCCTAGTCAAGGAGGAGCACCCTTCTACTTCTCAATCCAATCAACCAAGCCTATTCGCTAAGAAACCTCAACCCGTTGCACAAGCAGAGCTCAGCCGCGATGATCAAAAGCACTTTGCATCTATACAAAACTCTTTTGGTGCTAAAATGCTCGCTTCTATGGGCTGGAAAGCTGGTTACGGTCTTGGTGAAGGTGGTAAAGGTATAGCTGTACCTATCGAACCCTCAAAAGCTCGCCCACAAGGTGCGGGTGTTGGTGCTGTCAACGAACGCACACGCGCACAGAAAATGGAAGCTAAACGACGTGGTGAGGTTGTTTCTGATGATGAAGATGATGTCAAACATCGAAAGAAGACTCAACCTCGCAAAGAGAACTTGAAATCTTGGAAATCGAGGCAACCAAATGTTAAAACTAAAACTAAGCATATGTCTTATGAAGAAGTTCTCGAAGCACTCGGTGATCAGCCTCAAATTCAGTCAAATGTTGGTCCTATTCTCGACCTAACAGGTGCGCAGGTGGGTGTAAAGTACTCACAGTCCACCCATTCTAACACAATTACACAGCCACGCGAAGTTACAACTTCACTAGCTTCCCATCTCTCCTCCTGGACACCAACCAGCGATTCTACTAAACTACCTGAACTCCGACACAACATTTCTCTCATAGCAGACGAGAGTCGTCGCCAGCTCGAAGGCTTAGCGCGGGAAGCGCGTGTGCTTAATGACCGCCACAGATCCCTACTAGAGCAAGAGAAGGCGATTGTGAAAAACTTGGACAGTGACATTATCAGAATAGAACGTATGAAACGGCTGGAAGATGTAGTATCTCAACTCGAAGAAATCAGCAAAGAAGCTGCAGTACTACCAACACCAATTCTGGATTTATTCACCATCCCTATAATTGCACTACTAGACTATGGGAGTGAATTTGAGACATATAGACTGGATGAGGTTGTCGTCGGTGCAATAACCCCCACTTTCAAGAGGTTGGTAGGACAATGGAAGCCACTCTCGCAAGAAAACAGCCAGAGTAATTGGATTGTTGAGATGCGCAAATGGCGCAAAGCACTCGTTATGAACGCTTCACCAACCGACAAGACGTCTATGGTGCGTCGTGAGGATATTGATGCCGATTTTAAACCGCCGGTACAGCCAGCGAGCCAAAACGCACAATTATTAATGACTCCGTATGAGTCGATGATCTGGCATGTATGGCTACCGCGACTGCGCACAGCGCTAATAAATGAGTGGCAACCTACAACTCCCCTACCGGCGACGCGACTTCTCGACGAATGGGTAGATCTACTGCCTAGTTTCGTATTCGACAACATCATGGATCAGCTCCTCCTGCCCAAGGTGATGGGGGCGGTAGACGACTGGAATGGCAGTAGCGCCCATACGCTCCACAGCCTCCTCTTCCCATGGTTGCCGCACCTGCATGCGCGCTTCGGGGGTGTGATGGATATCGCCAAACGCAAGCTGAGCGGGGTGCTGAAAGGCTGGCACACATCCCAACCGCCACCTCCCATCGCCGTGTGGAGGTCTGTGCTCAGTCGCAAAGACTGGGATGGGCTACTGCTTACACATGTGGTACCCAAGTTAGCAGCACACTTGCGACATGACCTCCTCATCAACCCTCGCAACCAACACTACGAACCACTCGAAGCTCTTCTGCAGTGGAACGGCATCCTCTCGCCGAAAGTAATCGCTGGTGTCCTCGCTAACACCTTTATTCCTATGCTAGTCGATACTCTTTATATTTGGCTCGTCTCGCCTGCCGTAAACTACGAGCAGGTTGCGGCGTGGTATGCGTCTTGGAAAGCGTACTTCCCAGAGGAAGTGGTGGCGCAGAATGCTCTCGGCGATGGCTTCCGCTCGTCTCTCGACCTCATCAACCAGGCTATGGGTCTGGGAGCAGACGCTTCTAAGAAACTTATCAAACCTACTCTCTCCGCACACTCAGGTGGGAAGAAGGAGACCAAACGGAAAGCTAGAGAGTACAAAGAGCTCACCTTCTACGACGTGGCGAGGGAGTTTATAGAAGAACATAACTTGTTGCTTATCTCTACTAGGAAACTGCATCGTAGAGGTCACATGCTCTACAAAATATCAAAAAACGCTGCCGGAAAGGGTGGAATCATGGTGTATATAGACGACGATGCTGTATGGGTAGAGCCTCAGGCTGGTGGAGTTGACAAGACAGTGTTGGAATATATACCAATGAGTCTCGAGTCAGTAGTGGCAAAAGCAGCGACAGCGACGCACTGATTCATGGCATTAGATGATTATAATTGTACAATATCTTATCATAAAGTAAATTAAGAACTACAGCTGCATTGATAGCCTAGGAGAGACTCGTCACCCAATCCACACAGACGCTTCTCATCGAGCTGCTCCTCAGTTAGCTGTTCATCGCGCGTGTTTTCACTGAAAGCTTCGAATGGTTTCAGTGACATCTGTGTATTGCGTGTGTGAGTGAAATTTGGAGTTATTTGGTGTGCACAAACACTCACCTCGAATACTCTGTCGAAAGTACTTTGGTCGCCAGCTTGTAACTTGGCAATAGACTCTTCTAGCACCCACTGTCTAAGCACGAACCGTGGGTTATGAGAGCGCATACTATGCAGGCGCGCCTCGTGAGCGTGTTCCTTGTCACCCCACTTACCATTCTCAATATCTGTCTCAACCCTCTGGAAATATGTTTTGAGCCAGCCTAACCAAGTATCCTTTGCGCTGTCTTGCAGGAAGGATGTAACGGGCTTGAAAGCAAGAATCCTATCAGCCACAACATTTTCATCGGCGCTGCTAGAAAGCGCGCGGAATGTAGCGCTATAATCAACCTCTTGGTCCTGCATCATGGTGAGGAAAACGTTGACAAGATCTAGATGTTCAGCGTGGGTCAGATCCTTGATACCCAACTTGAGTCCCATTTCGTGTAAGTATGCACTTTGGAATGTCTCTTTGAACACGTCGTCGATCTCGTCACTCAATTCAAGACCCTTCTTGCGCCATCTGAACAGATTGTCGAAACTCTCTTTGCCCTCACTGTCTAATGCAAACGTAGGAGTTATCGCTACACCCTCCTCTTCCGCACCGACGACCTCAGCAGTGCTGTTGAGGAGCTGCTGCACATCCCAGAGCACGCGACTTGGCTGCATCTTGAAACTGTAGAAGCCAGCCTGGTCCGTGTGATTACAGATATGTGCTGAGTTGTATATATCCATGAACGCATATGGACCGTAGTCAAGTGTCAGTCCGAGCAATGATATGTTATCAGAGTTGAGAACACCGTGACAGAAACCGACTGCTTGCCATTTAGCGACTGTTACAGCATTCCTCATTGCCACTTCAAGTATCACGCCTTTGAAATCCAACTTATTCCCAAAGAGATCATTTTCGACGTGATGAGTGAGGTGAGACATGATTTCCCAGTCGCGTTTCAGACCAAAGTATGAGGATTGAGGGGGGTTAAGGAGCTGAAAGGAGCCAATTCTCAGCCACGATGGAGCTAAGCGGGATACAATCGCACCCGTCTCCACAGTCTCCCTCTGTACTTCGAGCTGAGGGAGTGAAATCAGCGAGAGTGCTCTAGTCGTGGGTATGTCCAAAACAGCCATGTACTCAGAAGCGAGGAATTCGCGCACGGATGAGCGCAGCACGGCATAACCATCCCCGAATCGAGAAAAAGGGGTCAAGCCAGCGCCTTTGAGCTGTAGCTGTACAGGACCGTACTTGTCGACAGTATCGAGTACGGTAATCGCCCGGCCATCACCAAGCTGTCCGGCGAAGAACCCAAATTGGTGGCTAGTCCAAAGTGAGCTATGACGTCAGATGAGTAAACACCAACTCACCCAGCGTATGCGAGAGAGTAAGGGTGGAAGTTTTCGTTCTTGATGATTTTGTTGCCGGATAGCAAATCATAATCTAAATCGAAGCTGGGTAGATGCTGGCTGTGTGCGAGTTTTGAAGTTTTGATGACGTTGTAAGGGTGCTTGGTGGCTGAATCGAGTGCATCCGATTGCCCAGTGGTTTCCTTGTAGTTATATCCAAAGGGTACAAGCAGTCTCTTGAATCCTTTGAATGTATTGTGCGGTAGCAGTTCTCGTGCGGTGATTGCCATAACGCAACGAGGAAGACGGTTGCGGGAAGCTTGTATACGTGAAAAGCACAATCAGCGCCTTGTACATAGGCTGAGTCACAAATTTAGAAACAAAAGAAAAATTTTGGACTTCTGGCTTCTTGGAAAGCCGCAATCATCATGACCGATAAATCAGAATTTCAAGCCGTGGAGAACCAAACCAACTTGACAAAGAAGAACGTCAACAACCCTTACGCAGGCGTAGACAGCTTCTTAAGTAACGTTTCCAACTTCCAGATCATTGAATCCACTTTAAGAGGTGAGTTGATCGCTGATAAATTATCTTCTTCATTCTGATTGGCTGGTTTTTAGAGGGTGAACAATTTGCAAATGCCTTCTTCGACACTGAAACTAAGATTAAGATCGCCAAGGCTTTGGATGCGTTCGGTGTCGACTACATCGAGCTCACCTCTCCAACGGCTTCCGAGCAATCCAGAAAGGATTGTGAGGCTATCTGCAACCTGGGATTGAAATGCAAAATCCTGACTCACATAAGATGTCACATGGATGACGCTAGAGTCGCCGTTGAAACGGGTGTTGATGGTGTCGATGTTGTCATTGGTACTTCATCCTTTTTAAGGGAATTCTCTCACGGAAAGGACATGTCATACATCACTAAATCTGCCATTGAGGTTATCGAGTTCGTAAAGTCAAAGGGCATTGAGATTAGATTCTCATCCGAAGATTCGTTCAGATCGGACATTGTTGACCTCTTGTCCATTTACAGAACTGTTGACAGAATCGGTGTTAACAGAGTTGGTGTTGCTGATACTGTCGGTTGCGCTTCCCCACGTCAAGTTTACGACTTGGTGAGAACTTTGAGAGGTGTCGTCAGCTGCGATATCGAGACTCACTTCCACAATGACACCGGTTGCGCTATTGCCAACGCATATGCTGCTTTGGAAGCAGGTGCAACTCACATTGACACTTCCGTTCTCGGTATTGGTGAGCGTAACGGTATCACTCCGCTCGGTGGTCTGATGGCTAGAATGTATGCTTCTGACCCTGAGTACGTCAAGGCAAAATACAACCTCCCAGCCTTGCGTGAAATTGAGAATTTGGTAGCAAAGGAAGTCGAGGTTAACATTCCATTCAACAACTACATCACCGGTTTCTCAGCCTTCACCCACAAAGCTGGTATTCACGCAAAGGCAATTCTCAACAACCCAACCACTTATGAAATCCTCAAGCCTGAAGATTTCGGTATGACGAGGTATGTGTCGATTGGACACAGATTGACCGGATGGAACGCTGTCAAGTCGCGTGTCGATCAACTAAACCTTCCATTATCAGACGAGCAAGTCAAAGATGCCACACAAAAGATCAAGCAGCTGGCTGATGTCAAGTCGCAGATGTCTATGGATGACGTCGACAATATACTACGTGTGTATCACGCCTCAATTGAAGCAGGCGAACCAGGTCAATCGCCAGAATTCAACAAGCTGATAGAGAGAGCTCAGTAGAGTGCTAGTAAAGGGATCATCGGATAGTGAAAAGATGAGAAGATAGAAAGATGAAAATATTAAAAACACTTAACGCAACTGCATACAGATGAACGAAGCACCCTCCCAAACAACTTGAGAATCCTTTTGACCGCTATCATGACAAAATTCTATGTATCTGTTATCTCTTAAATATATATATTTAGATTGTCTCAGAGTGTGTTTAATGTCGGATGGATTAGGAAATTGACGGCTTTATTGATGAAGAGGGAAAGTGGCGTATAGATTTTGATGTAATTTTCTAAAGGGGGATGAGCGGGTATAAAATCGGTGAAGGTAGCTTCTAGTGACAAGCTGTTATCAAAAGCAAAGGAAAAGGGATGGGTTGGATGAGTGAAGACACACGGATGGCGTATCGTTTTAGGATAAAGCAGTTAAGCGAGAAGTATCGGAGGTTGAAAGGGAAGATGAATATAACCGTACTACGAGGTTATTTCAGTAGTACATACAATCCGCCGCCGGTGTACAACATCAGAAACAGTTCACCAGCCGTACTTGCGATGCTCAATCTCGACGACAAGGATAACAGTGACGAGAAGTTGATGCGCGGACGTATACCAGGCTCACAGTTCCTGATCATCACCGCACTCCAGAGAATATCTGAGGAGGCGGAGTGTTATAAGAGGCGGAAGAGAAGAAACACACTGGATGCGAGTATATATAGACATTGCTATATGCGCTGGGAGACTCGTCTGTGTTCTTGCACACTCACCGCGCATCCCTCCCAATCGACCATCGAGCGTGAGTGCTAGTGTGGGTGTTAGATATAGCTGATCCGATACGCTGAAGCATGCAGAGCAGATAGAGTCTACAATGACACAGAAATCATTGAGGAGCTTTTGGTAATCAACGGGTAATTTACCCCTCAATAATCTCCTTTCCCCTAAATATGCCAATTCCCTGCTAACATCACACTAATCACACTAATCACACGTCTAGACTACAAGTACGGGCAACAGCGTGGGTGATTTGATTTTAAAGCCTCAGCCGAACTATATGTTGTATATTAATAAGCGTATGAGAGCGAATGTCCAATGACGGTTGTACCTTGTGTGCACGAGAATAGCTCAATCAATGGGCATATTTCTCAACTATTTAATTAACTGATAAGCGGATAAGCGGATAACCGAATTCGTGGAGATGGAGACACAGACGCACCGAGAATGCACTAATGGCCAAATAAAGTTGGCGCAGACGAGTGATCGGATCGCGGAAGTATGATGTATGACGCCATATTCAATAGGTACCGGTCGGCTTAGGAATGTTTAAAGGGGAAGTAGAGGGTAATTAGTGATTGCGCAAGGTTTAAAAAACTACTAGTGCATTCTCCGAGCTGGTAACAACCCATCAAACTCATCACGAGGCCAACAGACGCAAGAAAATAATGGGGTGCCTCCAAAAGCGGAAGCGTTACAACGCGGGTGTTCCTAGACCCCTTTATTCATGAAATATTGACGAATAGGGTCATCCTTGACGCATGGTACTTATCTTCCATCTGCGTCTGCGTCCGTTGCGCACACTTTTCGCTTAAATTACTTGCAACTTGGCATACCTCGCACCACCCAGCCGATTCAGGACAAAAAGTAGAAGGCAGTAGACGACTAAAGAACGGCAGGAGTCAGAGTAAGCTAAAACAAAGTCAGACATATTCAAGACAGCATACGCATAAGCACACGCAAACACAAATACAATCTCGAACGCATCGATGAGACTTCCGTTCAGCAGACCAGACAACAACGTCATCAAGCTACCCAAGCCATTCAACTCGCATTGTGAGTTTGGGTCAAGTTGAGTAGGTGTAGCAGAGCAACTAACGCATCTGCAGCGCGCGAAGACAGCAGTGGTAGTAGCAATGCATCTTTATCTGCATCTGCATCTGCATACGCCTACGCGAGCTGCACACCTGCATCACCCAACACACCAACCACACCAACCACACCCAATCAGCCCATCAAAGCGAAGCGAAAAAGAGCAAACCCCTCCCAGCTTGAACGACTGCAGCAGTGTTACGATATGAACCCATTTCCCTCTAACGAAGAGAGACAGTGTCTGGCTATCGAGCTCGGCATGTCGCCGAACAGTGTCAGGATCTGGTATCAGAATAAGCGACAGGCATTGCGTAACTATGAAAAATCGCAGTCAGTGTCGCCCTGATTATACAGTTACATTAACGACAAGTACATAATAGAACATACCAATGCGATGATTATTCACGCGATTGATCACTCTGGATTTCTTGTAATATGATTATAATTATAATATAATAAAAAGTCTAATAATACACTGTTCGTATTTCTGAGAAACGGACTAAAGACCTATATTGGCCTTGCTTACTGACAGACCAAATAAAGCCGTCATATTCGACCTCAGTGGCCGTACTACGCACAGACATTCTTCTTATAGCTTCTACGGCGGATGAACGCAGAATGCACGCTTGAAGGGGGGTTAGAGCAGGACCAGCAACTTTCTCGCCAAGTAAATCTTTCTTCTGCTCTTCGCGCAATCCATCGACCATCTCCTCGTATTTCTCAGTTGTGTGACTGAAAGCGTGTCTAACTTCTGCACCAAATATCTCGCTATTTTCGGGAATCTCAATCACATTCCAATGCAGCAGCATTGAGGGTATAACGTTATCAGCGAAAATGGGCAATTTGGCGGTTGCGGGAGTGAGCGAGTGTTTCTTGAGTACTGTATTAACTACCTCTACCATAAGCAAGGCCTTTTTGTACAGCTTCACGGTGATGGGCTTATCGTCGATACTAACAACATATTCATCCCGGAAGCAGTCGAAACGAGTGACGAGCTCCATGACTACATCGTTGGCATCGTTCGCTTTGGAGAAGGTATGTTTGAGATAGCTGCCGAAACAATCAACACCTAGCTGTTGGAGGGTGCTGCCTATCTCGTTAAGTGTGCTCATTACCAGCGTTATAAACTCGAACGCCATTTCATCCTTCTCGCCTACTACGACACCTGGGAGTGTAGGATGCGGGTGCTCGTTGAATGGATTTATATTCATCAGCTCAATTGTGTGGTCAAGCGTGAAGTTTGCCAGGCCATCGGCAGTGAGGAAACCGCTGTCTTTCGAGAGGAAGAGAGCGAGAATAAACCTTTTAATATTATCAAATGCACCCATTTTAGTGTGTTTGTGCAGAATTGATCGATATCCACTGCCATAATTGAGGGCGGTGAGCAGACCAACGATACACAATTCTTCCTCAATAGATGAGTACTTGAGTGGTAGATTGTAGCCGTGGTTATTTGAAAGCTTGGTAAACGTGCTAGGATTTATTGCCGTCAGCAGCGTCGATATTGCTTCGTCTGAAATCTGTGAGTCTGAGGAGGAGCCACGCGTATAACAATATGTACACACTTTTATCGCACCGCTTTCCACTACTCGCTGTGCACTCTCGCGTACTTGGTCAATTGCTGTCGCCATGTCCGATGACGATGGTTGGGGTCAACGTGACAAACAGAGGTCCACGTCTTGGGAATTTTTTCATCACACCAGCACATCCAGCACCCTCACCACGCTCATCAGTAATCATAGTATGCATTATTGTCTGTGTTATTCCCACTGTTACGTGCTCTACGTGCTTTGAATTCATTTGAAACATTAAAGAGTTGTAATAAGAGATCTATTAAGCGTGTTGTTGTGTTGTATGATGTGCATCATGCTTTGAATTGCATAGCGATGCAAAGCGTTTATAGGAAAATCTTCACCTTTTCCAAGTTATTCTTCCTTTACATCTCCATCTCCACTCATCCATTGCGGCGAAAATCGGGGCTAAAGTCGTATGCTGGGGGCACATCCACCAGGGCGTCATCGTCGCTATCGTCCGTGTGATTATGATTGACGACGTATGGGCCAGCGTCGAAGTGATAGCGCGGGGGATCTTTCTGCTGAGTCGAGCTAGCGACGAGCTTGCTTTTGCTATCCTGAGAGAGACCAAAAGCAGGAGCAGGAGAGAGAGCAGGAGAGCCGTTGAGTAGTAGAGCGCCGCTAGAAGGCGAAGGAGGAGCACCGCCAAAGCTATAGCCACTATCTGAGGCAGCCATATGTGGTGCTTCAGTGGGTATAAATGAATACCTGCTATCAGATTGTCTATGCGAGTGACCAGCACCCTGACTGTCTGTACCAGCACCCACTCCAGCACCCACACCTGTCATGAGATATGGTGTATATGACCCCTCTAATCCATCATCGAGATCCTCATTGTAATTGTGACCGTGAGTTACCTTCTGCGCATGCTCGTGCTGCTCCTCCCGGTTGCGCTTCTTGAGAAGCATGAATGCTACTATGGCCGCTATGAGAGCACCTGCGCCTATAATGCTTCCTACTGCCACACCAGCTTTTGCACCGGCACTGAGTCCGTTACTGTCCTTATCATTATGGGTGTTGTCGGTACCGTTGTCACCACCATCAGTCCCACTCCCATTTCCGCTTGTGCTCTCTGGGTTGGAAGTGTCGGTGGGACTTGGCTGGAGCTGCTCGACGCACCCCGTGTCACTGCCCTCGCCGATGGTCTGTATCGAGGAGCTGCCCCCAGTATTGTACTGCAGACCGCCTTGTTCACTGCCTGTAAAAAAAACGACCTTGGTACCCGGGGGCTGGGTGAAAGTGTAATTAAAGGTGCCGGAATCGTCTTGCGTGATGTGCTGTATACGAATGGGGGTAGTATTGGGGGAAAGAGCGTAGTAATCGTATGGTGTGGAAGAATTCTTGTGGAGGGTGCGCAGAGTTATAGTTTCACAAGTAGTCCAGTTGGTCGACGGATCGATAGAGAAGGTGTATGGCAGATAACCGGATTGTTCGCAATACGGGCCAACGCCTTGATCTGTGGTTATAATGTCGCTTGTACCACCAGTCCCGAAACCCTGTGCATCGCTCATGGTTACCGTGAAATTTACGCCGGCAGCCATGGGCCAGTTGGGGTAAGTGTAGGTGCCGTCGACATTACCATCAACTTCATGGGCCACGATAACGTGGGCTGATTCTTCTTGATCGGGTGGACTTCCATTGGGAATTGCCAGAAAGCGTACTGGTGGTTCCGCGCCGGACCAGTTTATTTGGAATGACCCGCACTCGACGACTTTTGTAACGTTGAAGCTGAATGGAAATGCCAGTGGAAGAATAACAAAAGCAATTAGCGCGCTTATTGCGTTTATTGCGTTCATTGGTATCTGTGGGTATATCGGATGTGATGATGGACGATGGAGATGAAGGAAATAATTAAGATAAATAAACAAAAAACAGATAATTTGATTGATTCAACTCTACTCATGCAGATCCCAAAATCCACCTCACAGTCTGACCACCTAGGCTAAAATTTATCAGGTACAGACCAAAATCCACCGACATCTACGTTATAAGTTATTGTATCTGCTTGTACTGCAGAATATTCTAACCATCTCTCAAACAGTCTGAACGAATAAAAATCACAAACGATTTCAGCCAATCAAATCGATCAGAATGTAAAAATAAATAATTATTGTTTAGCCCAATATAATCTGAATACACTCTACAAACCCATACATTCTCAATTTTTGGCTCATCCCAACACGACAATCCAACGTTGTAAACCGACGGTCATCACAGCCTAAGAAGAAAAATGCTGGGGATATTTAACAGAGCGGCGAAAGGACCCTTGAAAGCGTTTGTGGGTTCACAGATTGTGCGTCCCTCTCGCCACCTCTCACACGCCATTCCAGACCCGCAACGCATCAACAGCATCATCGAATACTGCGAATCCTTCAAACAAAGCAGCAACCATCGCAGCCTCAATCTCAGGTATCACAGCTGCTGTTTACTCGTACCAGTACGGTCTCATTGATCAAGTCTTCGCTAGTGGTTTAGAGGAAGGTCTCCACGCACCCGCCTTCCCTTGGAACCACAACGGCTGGTTGGATAGCTTCGACCACAACGCCATTAGACGAGGCTACCAGGTTTATCGTGAAGTCTGCGCTTCCTGCCACTCTCTTGACAGAATAGCCTGGAGAAACCTCGTCGCTGTATCGCACACCTCAGATGAAGCCAGAGCTATGGCAGAGGAGCAGGAGTATACCGACGGTCCTAATGACCAGGGCGAGCCTTTCCAGAGACCGGGCAAACTTGCTGATTACATGCCACCTCCATATCCAAACGAGGAGGCTTCTAGAGCGGCTAATGGTGGTGCTCTCCCACCTGACCTCTCTCTCATTGTTAAAGCCAGACACGGTGGTGCTGATTACATTATGGCCCTTCTCACTGGTTACCAGGATCCACCTGCTGGTATTGCTGTGGCTGATGGTATGAACTTCAACCCTTACTTCCCTGGTGGTAGCATTGCTATGGGTAGAGTCTTGTTTGATGGTCTCGTTGAATACGACGATGGCACTCCTAGCACTACCACACAAATGGCTAAAGATGTCGCCACCTTCCTCAGCTGGGCTAGCGAGCCGGAACACGACGATAGGAAGAAGATGGGCTTCCAAGCTGTCATCATTCTCTCAGCCATGACTGCCATCTCACTCTACGTCAAGAGACTCAAATGGTCTCCTATCAAGACAAGAAAGCTTGTGTACAACCCACCAAAGTGAGTTTAAGTGAATCAAAGTAGATAAAAATTTCATCCCTATAAAACTTTCATTTCTTTTCATGTCTTAAGTGTGAATGTGAATATGAGAATGAATTGATATTAAATACTTTACTCAGCGATAGGGAGTAGTAATTGTTTGTTCTTGAGCAATTCTGACAATTCGCCACTCTGATGCACTGATCGGTGTGTTAGAAGGGATGCATACACACGCGTTCACCTACTAGACAAAAGAATATCACAGCCACCAACGAAATCACCATTCACATAGACCTGTGGGATAGTTGGCCAATCAGAGTACTCCTTGATTCCATTACGTAGTTGATCATCTTCAAGGCAGTCGTAAGCTCTAATCTTCTCAGGATCAGCGCCTTGAACGTCGAGTATCTGTACGACAGCCCTAGAGAAGCCACAGAGAGGTGCAGAAGGCTTCCCTTTCATGAAGAGTACAATAGGGTGTGCATTGACGGCGTTATCGATAAGTTGGCGTGATTGAGTGGAGAGTGAGCGTATATGATTGAGATGTGAGAGTGTGCTTGGTGTGAATGTTCTGCTTGTAGTTGTGCTCGCAGCTCTGCTAAATCCCTTAAAAGCTAATCTTGAGAACATGACTGTTTGTGAGGATGAGGATCGTGTATAAAATGAATAATTTAAATTCGATTACATGAAATCATCTTCCATTTCCATTCCACGTGGCTGTGTAGCTGCTGCTTCCTCTTCGTCCTCCGCCGACCACATCTTGTCGTAGCTGCGAGCTGCTTTTTCATCCTGCATTTCCTTCTTTGCTTGATCAGTGGCTTGTTTCTGTGGGTGTGGCGTGGGCGTTAGAAATAAACCGCGTAGAATCACCCAACTCACCCTGACTATCGCATCCTTCTTCTTCATCTGCCCAAGCTTCCTCTCACGCTCAATCTTCTCAGCGATGAAATCGACTTCACGCTCTGTCTTTGACTTGTTGATGCGGTTAACGATTGCATTTTCACGGGTAGGTACGTGAACTGAGATTTTGTGGAGGTATAAGTCTGTGATTTGGCGTATAAAACTCACAAACCTCTCTTAACCTTTGAAGAGGGTGTTATTGAATCACAATGAGCATTTTAAACACCTACCAATCTGTCATTATGGAATGCAACAGCCCCGTCTTCCATATCGCCTGTTTTCTTGAGATTAGACCAAGGTGTATAAATAATGATAACATTGTCCTTCTTATTTCCCTGTATGCTATTTGCTTTTACTAGCTGTGAGCAGTCGTACAGTGCTGGATGGGGTATGTTATCCCAGGACATATCATCCCTCAGGCGCATATAGACGTGAGCAGAGCTCAATTTATCGACGTGGAACCAAACATCGTTGTCGAATCCATGTTTAATCAGTTCCTCATTCTCGATCTTGTCTTTGCCCATGTATATTTCTATGTGTGGCTGTATAGCTGTAAATGGGTTAAATTGAAATTCTATACCTTTCACAGCGTACACACCACTCGACTCGAAGAATAACACCATTTTCGTCCTAGTTTATTTGTACCTCTCCAGGTTAGGTTAGCAACCACCACCACTCACCACTCATCATGGCACTGGCTAGCTACATTTTAGGTTTTTCTGGCGTGGGTTTTGCAACGCGTTGCTGGCAGCTGGCCATAGAGAGGAGGAATGTGTTCGATAGTGTGTAGCGTGTTTATGGGCTGTGCATCCACTCACAACCAACCCAACAGACTTCTTCGGCCACTTGATCGCTGTCGGTGCTTTCGGTACAGCTGGATTCTTCTTGCATGGCGTTTCACAGAGACAGCAGAATGTGCGTGCTTCTCTCCTCAATTGCCCCACTGACACACCACCCAGGCTCTCGAGGATAGGAAGCAAGTGTTGATTGAAAACAGACAGAAGAACTCGCAGTAATCTGCACCTGTAAAGAATATTTTAAATTTTTACCTTGATTTATACGCCTCTCTACTCTATGCTCAGGAGGCTGTTAGTTGGCATGTCGGATACGCTAAACACGCTAAAGAGACAGGGCAGCGAGGGTGCTGAGGGGGTTGCAGAGGCAGCCACAGCTGCAGCCACCGCAACACCCACACGCCCCGCGCAAAAGAAGCAAAAGAAGCAGAAACCCAACAAGCGAGAAAAGAAGCCAGACGAGCGCAAGACTTGGACGAAAGACTGGGCGGGGCTGCCTAAGCTGAGTGACATAACGCCAAGCGATACGCCCAAGCTGCCCAAACGCAAGTGTGCAGTAATTGTTGGGTTCTGCGGCACAGGGTACAACGGAATGCAAATACAACCGCATGCAAACACACGCACGATCGAGGGTGAAATATTTCTCGCAATGGTCAACGCGGGTGTGATCAGTCGGGAGAACTCCACTGACCCTGGCAAAGTGAATCTACAGCGTGCTGCGCGCACAGACGCAAGTGTTCACGCCGCAAGTAATGTTATTTCGCTCAAAATGATAGTGGAGCTGCCTGAACAAGGTGATCCTGTCGCTGCTATCAACTCTCATCTCCCTCCGCATATACGTATTTGGGGATATGTGCGCACGCAGAACTCTTTCGATGCGCGTAATAGTTGCGATAGTAGAAGATATGAGTATCTGCTTCCCTCTTACGTCTTCCTCCCTCCCGCGCCCTGGACCAATTTGGGGAAACGGTTAGGAACCCAGCATCCTTTCTGGAGCGAGGAAGGAGTGGATGAAAATGAGAGTGTTGAGGGTATGATGCAACGTAAACGCGCATGGCGTATCGACACTGATACTCTTTCTAAGGCCAGAGCTACCCTGCAGCATTTTACAGGCTCACACAACTTCTGGTCGTACACTATCGGCAAGGCGTTTACTGAGAGGAGCGCACAGCGTTATATGAAGGAATTGGAAATACGTGAACCGTTTCTGGTCGAAGGGAATGAGTGGATCAGCGTTAGGTTCTACGGACAGAGCTTCATGTTGCACCAGATTCGTAAGATGATCTTCATGCTGGTGAACGTGACGCGTACTCCTACTCCGCCATCACTAATAGAGAAGACATACTCTAACACCCCTATCGTCGTACCTAAAGCTCCCGGTCTCGGCTTGTTGTTGGAAGCACCTTGCTTTGGGGTGTATAACACGCGTGTACAAGAGAATAATATCGCTGTTGAGAAGAGTGCTGAAGATCGCGTAAAGAAGGCTATCGAGAAGGCGCACAAGGAGCAGTCTAAAGTGGGTGAAAAACAAGGTGAAAATGGAAATGAAATTGAGAAGAAAGAAAAGGATCAAGAACAACAAGGCACAACTCTCACCGACGAACAAATCCGTCATGACACGCTCAAACAACTGGACGGAGACAAGAAGGAAGTGATCGACTTTGAGCAGTACAGTGCACAAATAGATGCATTCAAGCATGAGCATATCTACACACGTCTTAGAGCGGAGGAGGTTACGGGGAATGTCTATAGCAGATGGACAGGGATGATTGATACACATGAAGGCGAGCAACTGGATTACCTCAACGGTGATGGTGTAATACCTGACTCAGCTGTAAAGTCAGGCAGGAAGGGGATGAAGGGTGGACAAAGCGCGAGTCTCGACGGAGCGGATGTGAAACCAATCAAGCAGCTCGATGACTCTGATAACGAGGAGAGTTATGACAAGAAGGCGTTGAAGAGTGGTGAGTTGGAGGGGTGATATAGATAAAGCTGTATTGTTGAGAATGATAGATATTTCTACACTTGAAATACCCAAGTTGCCTGATGCGTACATGTTATAGGCTGACGTCGACGATGGAGTATATAACACCAATCGCGAAAGCATACGCGCGTAAATTACCATCACAGTTGTACAGTACCTGGGACAAGGAGCTCTTACCGCGATTATACGCCGTGATGGAGGATGGATACACGGTGCTCACGTCGAAACCGTCTGTGGAGAGTGTACTGCCGCTGGTGATTTCATTGCTGCTGATATATGCCACGGTGATAAGCCTCTACAACACAGCCAGATTCGTTATACGCACACTCCTCTTTCTACTCAAATGGACGGTAATAGTGAGCGTAGTGGTGGGGGTAATACAACTGAGCAGCAGCTATACGGGGAAGGATATCTCTGCCGTGGCTGGAGGAAGCACTTGGTCGCTGCTGGGATATTTGAGTGGCAGCGCTGCAACCAACCAAAATAAGAAATCCAGGCACACATGGGAGCGCAACGGGCGCAGAAGCGGCAACAAGCCCAGGAAGAGCAATAGCAAGAGCAAAGAGGATGTCAATGAGCTTATAAATAATATAATCAATTATGTACTGGGATAGATTTTAGTATTTTATATCGCACAACACATGTTGCCAACACACCACGAAAACAGAAATGATTGTCGGAGGCGTTGAATTGGATGATAAGCTTGTTTACACGCTTGCCGGGCTGGGCGTTGCTATTGGTTTGTATGCCAGCACTCAGTTGCAGCCTCAACAGCACGCAGACACGCACACACCCACGCAACAAAACTCACAAAAGAATAAGAAAGTCGGCGCTGGTAAGAATAAGAAGAAGAGCAAGAATACCACGCCTGCTTCTTCCGGTAGTCACGAGAGTGGTTTGAAGCAGCAGCAACAACAGCAGCCAGCAAAGAAGAATGCTCAACAGTCAGCTCAACAGCCAGCCCAGCAACCAGCCCAGCAACCAGCCCAGCAACCAGCCCAGCAACCCACCCAATCTAAAGCATCCAAGAAGAAAGCAAAAGCAGCACAGCAGCAGCAACAGCAATCAGAACAACCACAACAACCACAACAACCACAACAACCACAAAAACCACCCACCCACACCACCAACAAACTCACCACCGGAGAATTCAATGATGTAGACTCAGGCGAGTGGACTACCATCAACTCAAAGAAGAAGGCAACCACTCCAACCACTGAGAAGACTGGTTTCATTGAAGCGTCTGCCGTACCTCAAGAAGCCTCATCTACCTCACCACCACTCGACCAAGACGCCTGGGATAGAGCACCTGTCGTGTCTGCACAGTCTGCCCTCAATCCCGACAGCCAAATATACCAAGACGGCGACTGGACGTGGAGTGAGAAGGGTGGTGTTTCCAACCCCACTAACACCTTTAACACCCCGCTCGCTGAATCTACCCTCCTCCAGACCCATAATGCCATGGACATGCTCGATGACAGTCTCCAACCTGACCAGACGCACGCTCGCGTCATGCGTATTGCCAAAGACGTCAAACACACTCCCTCTGCTGACGACGGCTGGACTATGGCTGGATCCAAGAAGGTCGGCGTTAGAGGTGCGTGTCGGACCAACGTAACTACTTGTCTGACAATCCCACAGATGAACCAGTAGTTCCACCTCCCCAACCTCAACCGCCATCACAGGAAGAACAAACAAAAAAACAGCGCCAGAACGCTAAGAAGAAGGAAGCGAAAGCTGCCGTGAAGAGTCTCAACGAGAAAGAGAGACAAGATTCCCTCCGCCAACATAGACAGCAGCAGGGCCAGGTTCAGGGTCAGGGCGTTATGAAGACATCCTCCAAGAACCCTTGGGAAGTCCTCGCGCGTCGCGGAGACTCTGATCTTATTTGGGATTAGTCTGGGTCAAGTGTATAGAGTTCACCTTGGAAACACAACAATTTCACAGTTGAAACTGCTTTTTATCCTTTCAATTTTAATCGAAAAAATGCAAAACATGATTCAAATCAAGACAGCGGGCGCGTCCGAAAAGTAATGTAATAAGGCTATAATGCTATACATAATTCAGCCAGAGAAGAGAGTGTGAGAGAATGAGCGTGTGTGCTTCAAACAAACAAGACCATCTACTGCAAGTTCATAGCCAAGATACTTGGCTCATCGAGGCTATTATGCTGGTAGCCAAGCAACTGCACAGCGCCAGCTTCAGCGACGATCTTGGGTCTGGAAGAAGGGGATGAGTAGTGAGTAAAGTCCACGACGTGCTAACTGCAACCCACCCAAATTCGCCAATACCGAATCCGAGAAAACGTGAAATAAACACACGACTAAAGTGGCCGTGGGAGAAGATGACTACATCGCCCGAGCTCTTGGTTTCCACACCACGCTCTCTGTCGAGGAGGTGTGCAGCGTGTATATCTCTAATTTTCCTAACCAAGTTGTCAGCACGCGCGGAGACATCCGCTGCACTCTCCCCGTTCGGACAACCATCTGTCCAAATCCAGTGGTGGGGGTTGCGCGCCTTAATTTCGGCCGGTTTGAGTCCCTCGTAGTCGCCGTAAGTCCCTGTGGTGAGAGGTGTGTGAGATGTGACAAGCGAGCGTGTGCGAGTGTGTCACTGCACCGCTGTGCTGTAATATACTCACACTCCCTGGCATCCTCCACAATCTCGCGCTCAGCGACTGCGGGCAAGTTATCCTTGAACAGCAGCGTGAAAGTATCGATGGCGCGTTTCCTTGGGGAGAGCAATACGTGAGATATACGCCCAGGGTCGATGAGTTCTGCGTGTGCACAGGTGTATCAGCAGGGAGAAGCGCACACACCAACAGCAACACGCAAACTCACTCGCATCGCCCACTACGCGTGGCCCAAGCTTCTCAACGACCTCGGCGCCATGCTGCGTTAGCCCTATGTCCGTAGTTCCGGTATGGCGTCCGTTTTGCGACCACTCGGTTTGGCCTGCGTCGAGCCGTGTCAGCTGCGTGGTAGTCTTTGGTTCCTGCACACAACGCAAACGCACCGTGGCGTATCACAAATACTCGCGGGAATGGCTGCTTATTTGCGCTGTCTCCTCCCATCTTTGCAGCTGTTTGTAGTTATCCGACGAGAGCCATTTGTATTTTGGCAAAGTTGTGCATGTCATTTTATACAGTTCGTTGAGTAAGCAAGCACGCAAGCACACAAGCACACAAGCACACTCTACACACCAGCCTCACGCCAGACTGCTCCTGCTGCCCACCTCCTGGCTCGGGCGACCGGTCGTGAATGAGTCGTAGACGCCCCTCAGCCGTGCTATTTCGTCGCTCGACACCGACGGGTGGGTGATAGCGAATGCTTTCGACATGTGCTCGGCCGTAATCACGTGCGGAGTGGGTGATGTCGCAGTTGTATTTGCAGTCTTCTCTTGACTGTGTGGGGATTGCGGATGTGAGCTGCGCGACCCGAGGGCAGTGTGCGCTGACAGCAGCCTCTCGATGCGAGCATCCACCTCCTTCTCACCGGAGCGTGTGAGAGGGGTATCGCTGTGCAAGCTCCACGAGAATCCAGGCGCGGCTTTGTCTTCGTCTTCATCTTCTCTACTGGAGTGGTCGTTGTGGTCGTCACGCTCGACGTGGTGTTGCTCCCGCTTTTCCGCTTCCACTTCCTCACGCTTCGCCAACACCTCATGCACACACTCGAGATGTGCGTTATACACAAGCGCCTGCAAATCAGCACCGGTGAACTGCTCACATTGAGCGGCAATACTGGCGAGGTCGACGTCTGCGTCCAGGTGCATTGAACGTGTTAGAGCAGCGAGTATCTGAAGTGGAGTGGTGGGAGTGTTAGTAAGTACTAAGTACTAAGTAAAATGCAGTGTGGCAGCAAGCACGCCACCGCCCACATCCACTCACATCCACTCTGTCCTGCAAATCAGGCATATCGCACAGCAGCGCCTTGTCCAGCCGTCCAGGGCGGAGAAGAGCTGGATCAACAAGATCAGGCCGACTCGTTGCGGCAAGCACAAATACTCCGCTATCAAGCCCCTCTGCGCCGTCCATTTGCGTCAGCAACTGGTTAACCACCCGGTCTGTAACGCCCGTCGAATCGTGTCCTCTGTGTGAGTGTGTGATGTGAGTGAAACCTCTCTCTAGTCATGATTATCTTCACCCACCTCCTCGGCGCAATCGAGTCGAATTCGTCGAAAAATAGCACACACGGTTTCGCAGCTTTAGCGCGATCGAAAAGACTCCTTGTTGTAGCTTCACTCTGGCCGATATACTTATTGAGAAGTTCAGGGCCTTTAACGGAAATGAAATTGAGGCCGCATTCGCGCGCTACCGCGCTCGCGATTACCGTCTTTCCGCAGCCGGGGTAACCGTACAGCAAGAGGCCGGCACGCAGGCGAAGTGGGGAACGGTCAAAGAGGAGGGCATACTTGGTCGGCCACTCCAGCGTCTCTCTGATCATGCCCTTCACATGGCGCATCCCGCCTATATCCCCCCACTTCACACTGCTTTGCTGCAGATTCACTCCGCGTAAAGCTTGCGGGCGATATTGTGCGAGGGCTGCTTCGAAGTGGTGCGTGGCGACATGCAATTGTAACGTTGAGGATGGGCCATCTTCGTCGTGCGTCAGGGAGGCATGGTGTACTGCCCTCTCCAGCACACTTGTCACATCTACCGGCAGATACCCCTCCATTTCACTGGCAATAAGTAGCGTATTCACCCCGCTGAAATCAGCTATCCGGTGCTCGTCGAATAGTCGCAGCAGCATCTGGAGTGCGGAGGAGATGTGAGTGTCAGCAATTTAAATGGGAAAAGCAGCAAGCAGCCCAAAATAAACTTACCTCTCTGCGCGTCGTTTTAGATGGCGCAAGTAGTTTAATCTCCTTCCCAAACACACGCGAGGTATTAACGGCGGAGTGGAGGGAACCACTGGCCACACCCACCACAACCACGCCCTGCGGCAGATTGCGGTTGCAAGGTGAGAAGAGGCGAGCGAAGAGGTCAGCGAGTGTGCGCTGTCTGCCAGACTGGGTTGTGTTCTGGTCTGTTTCACTTTCCGGGGTTAGCAAAACATCGAGACCGTCGAGTATGATGACGGTGGGAGCACTCCAGTGAGCTTCCTCGAGTAGCAGCCGCAGCTTATCGTCTATAGTCGAAGCTTTCTCTTGCACCCACCCCGATACATCCTCATAGAGGCTGTGGGCGAATATCCGTACATCTTGGCTTATGTGATAAGCTATTGTCTTGGCTAGCGTCGTCTTGCCTGTGCTGGATCCACCAGTAATTAGCAGACCTAAAGAGCGCGAGTGAGAGTGATCACCTGGATACCCATCCTTTAATTCCACTTTCAGTTTCGACAGGGACATGCCGATAGAGCTGATGAGATAATCAGCAGCCTCTTCAACCAGAGCGTGGTGCCCAGGGAGGATATCGTCGTCAGCAGTACTAAAAAGTGGAGCGAGTATATCGTAGTCGTGGTATAGAATTTGAGAGTTTGAGTGAGAGTTTGAGAGGGAGCACGATACTAATTCGTACTGTTTCAACTGGAGGCGTTGGTGAGAGCCGAGCGGGAGGGCGACATGACCATCGACGAGGGTATCATCTGCTACGAGCGAGAGTGTGAGTGTAAGAGCAAGTTCCCGCTCTTGCTCGCTTGCGACGGGCTTGCTAGTGGCATTCTTCAACGCAGCGGCACCGCCCATTCCCAACGTCAGCCCAGCTGGCTCCACTTCCATACCGCCTTGCTTTCTCTTGTCGTTGTAGCGCGTGAGCGGGGACTTGAGGCGGGTGAGAGTCACCGTCGCGCTATCGTTCTCCTGTCCACAAAGACGGTGGACCAAGGCAGGATGGGCGTGGGCGAGGCCGGGCTCAGTGCGTGGATATACCCGCGCTGGTATGACGCGCGCGAGCTGTTGCACAGCCTGATCATCTTGGCTGTGCACGACGGGAGTGGGAGTGGGGCGGATAGTGGAAGAGGCACTGCTGCTAGGCGGGGGCCTGCGCAGTTTGGGAGCGAAAGCAACGTCGGTGTCGCGGTCAAGGCGCACCGCGGGAGTGGCTTGGGGGGAAAGAGAGGAGAAAGAGGTGGCAGGGTCTGTGGCTTCGACGCGAAAGGTCATGCTGGACTTGGAGGGAAGGTAGACGACCATTGGCTGATGCGTGGAGGCCAAACGCACTTGGGAAAGAAGATTCTGCTCGACATACTCGGCGTGCGCCTCGAGCAACTCCCAGTCGTCGGGCGTATCGGGTACCACATTCACCGACTTGGCAGTGGGGAGCGAGGAATGGAGCGAGACGGATACCTTTGTGCGCTGGGTGAGAGTGTGGTGGTTGCTGGGTGGCTACCCACGTTTGCGCCGTGGTCGAGTCGATAGGCAGCCGCAACGACGGGATCAATCTCGACAAAGTCTTCGATGGCGAGCGTGGCTATCGATGAGGCCATGCCAGACCAGCCCAGGTAGTACTCGCGGTCGCCGTGTCTGATGATAACAGCGAGAGATTGTGGTCGCTGAGGTCATATGAGATATGGACGCAGCGGGAATCGAACGCACGCTGCCTTTGGCGACCAGCTGGGAGTAGATGGATGGCGGCAGATTCACGAGGCTGGAGCCGAGCTGCGTGTACTTGATTTCAGGCATTGCAGATGGTTGTTGGAGATGAAGAGACGATAGAGATGCATTTGGACAATAGATATGGGGGTTGCAGCTTGTGCGTGTGGTGTTCACAGCGCATGCTGTATCTTGGTGTATCTTGGTGTACCTGATGTCGGGATCAATGGGGAGAGATGCACAGCGCAGAGATTCACAGCGTAGAGATACTGTACTTCAATAAACGCAACAAGCGACCCACCACTCTCAAGCGCCGCTGATCAGCTGATTACGCGCACAAACAAAAACCCCATCGTAATCTTCTCGAGGCGTAAAAAAAGATTCAAGTGTATTGCAAGGTATTTGTAGGGCTGATAATTGCACACGCTCACGCTACACTCCTGCACACTCCCCCAAAGCCCGATTTAAAGATTTTTATTTTTGGATTGGGGAAGACGGACGGGCTGGTATTCGCGGCAGTCTTAGTTCTGTACCATCTAGAGCAATAATTTAAAGTAAGTGAGATCTACGCGGCGCAGACAGCGCTAACACACACTAGCTAATGTAGGTGTACACGGCCACTCAACACCCAGCGCGCACACATCTGATCACCACAAACAGACCATGTCCTCTGCATCGATCCTTGAATACGACGGCAAAAGAATCGTCAGCTACTGGCTCCCAAGATCCCCTTCTGTGTCCAGCGACATTAAGCCTTCTCCTGGTTTCGTCTTCCCTGACGCAAAGGTTGCTCAAATCGCTTGGGACTCGGAATCCAACTCTATTACCCCTGACAACCAGCTTCCTGGCTGGGTCTTCACCGATAAGCTCGTCGTCAAGCCTGACCAGCTCATCAAGCGTAGAGGAAAGGCTGGCTTGCTCGGTATCAACAAGTCTTGGTCTGAAGGCGGCAAGCAATGGATCCAAGAAAGAGCTGGCAAGCAGCAACAAGTGAGTCTCGATGTTTTGTTTTGGTGAAAAATTTCTGAGACTCGACATAGGTCCAATCAGTTTCAGGCACCTTGAACAACTTTATTGCTGAGCCATTCGTTCCTCACCCACAAACAGACGAGTACTACGTCTGTATCCACTCAACTCGTGAAGGTGACAACATTCTCTTCACTGCTGAAGGTGGTGTTGACGTTGGTGATGTCGACTCAAAGGCTCAAAAGATCACTATTGCCCCAGTTGATGGTAAATTCCCAACTAGAGCTGAACTCAAGAGCGGTCTCGTCAAAGACGTTGATTCCAGCAAGCAAGACACTCTCATTGAGTTCTTGGAACGTCTCTACGCTGTCTACGTAGACCTCCACTTCGCTTATCTCGAAATCAACCCTCTTGTTTGCCTTGACGCCACCCCAACATCCCCACCAACAATGCACTTCCTCGATTTGGCTGCCAAGATTGATCAAACCGCTGACTACATTTGTGGTCCAAAGTGGTCAATTGCTCGTGATGACACTCCTTTAAACCAAGCTGTTTCTTCTGATCGTGGTCCTGCCATGGTTTGGCCTGCTCCTTTCGGTCGTGACTCCACCAAAGAAGAGGCCTACATCAAGAAACTTGATGGCTCAACTGGTGCCTCTTTGAAGCTCACCGTTTTAAAGCCAGAAGGTCGTATCTGGACCATGGTCGCTGGTGGTGGTGCTTCCGTTGTATACTCTGACGCAATTGCTGCTGCCGGTTTCGCTCACGAGCTCGCTAACTACGGTGAATACTCGGGTGCTCCTACTCAAGGCCAAACCTACGAGTACGCAAAGACTATTATTGACCTCATCACCCGCGGTGAGCCACACCCAGAAGGTAAACTTCTCATCATTGGTGGTGGTATTGCCAACTTTACAAACGTCGCTGCTACTTTCAAGGGTATCATCCAAGCCCTCAGAGAATACCAACAACCTCTTCAAAAGCACAACGTAAAGATCTACGTCCGTCGTGCTGGTCCAAACTACCAAGAAGGTCTCAAGGCAATGCGCTTGCTCGGTGAGTCTCTCGGTGTCGATATCAACGTCTACGGTCCAGAAACCCACATCACTGCTATTGTCCCACTCGCACTCGGTTTAACAAAGACTACCGCTCAAATCCAACCAACTACCGCAACCGCTGCTTCTATCCAAGCTTCTCAATCAGGTCAACCAGCTGACGTTGCAAACACTGCTCCTACCGTAGGATCAGTTGATGTTGCCTCTGGTGAGCGCACTCAACCAAAGGACGCCATCGTTACATTTGACACCAACAAGGAAGCTGGAAAGAGACCATCTTTCAGACCATTCGATGAAAACACCAGATGTCTCGTCTTTGGTCTTCAACCAAGAGCCATTCAAGGTATGCTTGACTTTGACTATTCATGTGGCCGTAAGAGCTCTTCTGTTGCTGCTATGATTTATCCATTCGGTGGTCACCACATTCAAAAGTTTTACTGGGGTACAAAGGAAACCTTACTTCCAGTTTACACTTCAGTTGAAGAAGCTATCGCCAAGCACCCAGACGCAGACTGTGTTGTCAACTTTGCTTCATCGCGTTCAGTTTTCGACTCTGTGATGGATATACTTGACTTCCCACAAATCAAGTCAATTGCAATCATCGCTGAAGGTGTTCCAGAGCGTTTCGCTAGAGAAATTCTCGTCAAGGCTGAGAAGAAGGGTACTCTCATCATTGGTCCAGCAACTGTTGGTGGTATCAAGCCAGGCTGCTTCCGTATTGGTAACTCTGGTGGTATGATGGACAACATTCTCTCCTCAAAGCTCTACAGATCAGGTTCAGTTGGTTACGTCTCCAAGTCAGGTGGTATGTCTAACGAGTTGAACAACATACTCTCAATCGTCACCGACGGTACCTACGAAGGTATTGCTATTGGTGGTGACCGTTACCCAGGTTCAACCTTTATTGATCACTTGTTGCGCTACGAGGCTGATCCAAGCTGCAAATTGCTTATGTTGCTTGGTGAAGTTGGTGGTGTTGAGGAATACCGCGTCATCGATGCTGTCAAGAAGGGTATCATTAAGAAGCCAATTGTTGCTTGGTCTATTGGTACTTGCGCTAAGATGTTCAGCACCGAAGTTCAGTTCGGTCACGCCGGTTCGATGGCAAACTCAGACTCTGAAACTGCTGATGCCAAGAACACTGCTATGAGAAACGCAGGCTTTATCGTTCCAGAAACCTTTGAAGAGCTCCCAGATGTCCTTCGTGCCGCTTACGAGGATCTCGTCAAGAAGGGACAAATCACACCAAGATCAGAACCACAACCACCAACTATCCCAATGGACTACAAGTGGGCACAAGTGGGTCTTAAAGTATGTTTGAAAGAGTGCACCAGTTAACCACACAACACAGGAACTTGGTATGATCCGTAAACCAGCTGCATTCATTTCTACCATCTCCGATGAGCGTGGTCAAGAACTCCTCTACAATGGTATGAAGATTAGTGATGTATTTAAGGAAGAAATCGGTATCGGTGGTGTTATGTCGCTCTTGTGGTTCAAGAGACGTATGCCAGGCTACGCATGCAAGTTCCTTGAAATTGCTCTCCAATTAACAGCAGACCATGGACCAGCTGTATCTGGAGCAATGAACACTATCGTTACTGCACGTGCAGGAAAGGACTTGATCTCAGCACTCTGCTCAGGTTTGTTGACTATCGGTGATAGATTCGGTGGTGCTCTCGACGGTGCAGCAAATGAGTTCACTAGAGGTGTCGAATCTGGTCTTTCTCCAAGAGAGTTTGTTGACTCTATGAGAAAGCAAAACAGATTAATTCCAGGTATCGGTCACAAGATTAAGTCAAAGACTAACCCAGACTTGCGTGTTGAGTTGGTTAAGGACTTTGTTATGAAGAACTTCCCATCTCACGCTACTATGGACTACGCACTCGGTGTTGAGAATGTTACGTCATCGAAGAAGGACTCACTCATTCTTAACGTTGATGGATGTATCGCAGCTGCATTCTGTGATCTCCTCAAATGCTCCGGTGCATTCAACGAAGAAGAGGCTAGAGATTATATGAAGATTGGTACTCTCAACGGTCTCTTCGTCTTGGGTAGAACAATCGGTTTCATTGGTCACTTCTTGGACCAAAAGAGACTCAGACAACCACTCTACAGACACCCTGCTGACGATATCTTTATTGATCTCAACCGTGTTGAAGTTGCACCAAAGAACTAGACTCTTTTTCTCTTTAATCTTGATTCTGTTTTAGTAATTTTCACGGTTTAATAAATCTCATCTTTCATCCTATCCAGCATCTAGTTTCTAGTATGATAAACAATGTGACGAATGTATGCAGCTAATTGCTGATTGCGTTAGAAATACAAAGAAGAGAGACTGCTGTGGTTGCTAGGGTGTGATACAGTTAAGGCGAGTTGAGCTGGGTTTATGATACGCTGTGCTGATATGTAATGTGTGTTCTCCTAGTTGTTGATGTTAATGCTATTGTTATGCTTCCAGAGCAAATGTAATCCGTCAACCACGACATCCCTCCAGACGCAATTTGAGCATATCATACTATTGATATCTCTGATTAGACCGTTCGACAAAATAAGCTTATCTCCAGCACCAGCTCTGGGGAGGACATTTACGACTGCATGAATAAGTTTCTCCACACTACCGTACCTGTTGAGGAGTCCCGCAGCGTTTTGATTTGAGAGTATCCAGTTGAGTGAGTTTGCTGGTAGTTTTGGTGCTGTGGGCTGCGTGAGTATTGTTTGTTTAAATGTACTAATCTTGCTCACAACCAAGCTGAGTTACGCTGAAATTGCGAGTGCAGCCACCTGGGGTGATATTATCACAGCTGTATGAACCACAGCAGCTGCATCTACTCCCGACGTCTGGAAACTTAGATGGAATGAACTTGTAGCACCCAAGGCACTCTTCATGATGGAGTATCCCGATTTCTCTGAATTTGTCTCCTCTAATCATGTTACTGTGCCAGCTCTCTGTGTCTCTCTTTGTCTTCTTCTTTACGATGGAGTATGTCTGTGGACAGTGATAGCCAGTTGTGTTGGCAGGATCACAGCAAATGCATGCGCTGAATGTAGCTGTAAGTAGGCATGGTAGCTGCAGCAACCCACACTTACTAATCGATTTCAACCAATTCCCCATTTACCTTCTCCATCCGTTGCACTCTGTCGAATGCTTGCATTTCCGGTGAAGATTGGCAACCCGACGAAGAGTCACTGACTAGATCTGGTACTTCTGCTGAATTCATTGTATGTACACAACTGTGATTGTTATTTTTCAACAAGGCTCCTCTTTATTCACGAAAGCCAAGAAACTTTTCAGCCAATGACACCAATCTCTTTCTTTTTCCAAAAGCGTACAGAAATCCTCAATTAATATATAGCCCCACCGATCAAGCCGTGCCAGTTGACTCACCATTCCGATTGCGTGCCTTGATTGACATTCCTTAGATGACGGTGATTATTGTCATGAAAATTTACTTTTCTACTTATTTTACAGAAGTGCAAGAAGAACATTCACAGCCTTTCCGCAATGCCCCTCTAGCTCCTCTCTACTTTCTCTCACCGAATCAACCGATGGACTCTTGCCGATGATGGCATTTCTCAATCCAATAGCTTTCAAGGTGGAGCTTTCTGACGACAGCAGTACTTTCATAATAGGTGTCTGCCCCTGTGTAACTAGCTCCCCTTTAGCCTGTATCACAGCGACCATGACATCGAGCATGATATCTGTGTACTCAACGGGAAATGCCTGTGACAGAAAGCCGAAGTGTGAGCGGGAGCACCACTGAATTAAATCCAATACGCACGTCCATTACATCACACACCACGTCGCCTTCCCTGAGTGACAACTGGCTACCAAGGTGAGTCAGCACGGCAGAAGCGGCAAGAGTGCCATCAACGACGAGCTGGAGAAGCTATTGCAGGAGAGTGTGAGCGACTCACGCAGTATCATACATTACATCACCACCTACCAATCTCAGCAGCCGCTTTGAAATATCCACCCGCTGGATACTCTCAGATGCCATCTTGGCAGCGAGCAGCTCGTGGTGATTTTCGCGTACCCTGATGCCTACGCTTGGCGAGCAGCTCAGCGGGGAGAGCTTCGTCGGGGCTTCGAAACCCGCCAGAACCGCATCTAGTGCCGAGCTAGCGTCATATCGGACATCGCGCAGATTCGCCATGAGGTGGGTAGGCTGACTATTTCTCGCCTGCATTTCCCAAACACTCACAACGAATCCGAAAAATGCCCATGCATCCTGATCAATGATGCCATCTAAGTTCAAATTCACATTCCCGTTCACGCCGATATGGACATTCTCTTCTGCCGCATTATTATTGATGTCATTCTTCCTCTCACTCTTATTCCTGCTGTTCATGCCGAGCAGATCCCATATACACCTACACTTGTTTACCTCCGCAGCGCCCTTCTCGAGGACTGTATCGGGTGCATGCTTGTGTGCAACGGACATTGTCCGCCGGTAACTTGGCAAAGCGTTGAGAATAATTTCGAGATGGTCTTTCCCGCTGTCTTCAAACACACTGCCAGATTGCATCTCAAGCAGTCTTGTAAGTAGACGCAGTGAGCTACTCGCCATCTTCTCGTCAAACGCGGCAACATCGACGGTGTCATGGCGTGTGTTTGTGTTTGTATTTATGTGTGGTTGCTGCTGCTTCTTACTTCTCCCTCTCGTCCCCACGCCGCTGTTCGAATCACCGCTCTTTCTCACCGTCGGGACCAGTGAAATGTATACAAATTGCTGTATGTAGTTTCTGTGTGACGTCTGAGAGTGCGAATAATCAAAAACTGGAAACCTACTCCGATGGCAAATATCCTGGACAACGGATATTCTCAAAGTTACTCAATCCAGATTCATCTAGAGCACTTTGAGTACCTTATATTCCACAGAACAACCCCACTCACAGCTCCCTTCATCCATGCTGATCGACGCGTACTGCTCCCAGCTCCGCGGCATTCGCTCATCCTGTCTGCTCTTAATTGAGGTCATCGTTGTACGCTTGATTAAACATGATATTATCATAAGCAAAATAATACATTTACATTAAATAAATTACTCGTTATCGTTATCGTTGTTCTTGTCGTTGGCGCGGGCGTCACTCTCACCGTTTATGCGACAAGGGCGATGGAGGTGCGCTGCTGTGATCATCAATCGACGTAGACGGAGAGTGACCCGGTCTTGAGTTCGAATTTGAATTCACACTTCCTGATCTCGTGTTTCTGTATATCGGTCCTGCACCCACACTCGAAGCCACCATCATCGGCAAAACCGACAAAGCATCGAGATGTGTGTGCTTCGCTGACAAAGGTGATGTGCTACCATTATCTGGCGTCGTTGTCCCGCTATTGGTTTTGGAATGTGGGTAGAGTGTTTCGGATAGTTCTTGGATTGGATGTCTGACAATACGTCTTGATTTCTGCACAACTGATGAACCTCTGATACGCCCACCACGCAGCATCGACAGCAGCTGAAGTGAATCGTATATTGGATCCTCTCCTTTCTTTGATGGTTCACCCATATTGATTGGCAGTCGATGTGGGTCGGGGAACATACCCCACTGCGTCAGCTTTCTTTCGATGGGTTCATCCGGTATAAATCTGAAAAGAGCTCCAATGATAAGAGAGCAGAATCCACAAATAACAGATATCGCCCAATCTCTTCCACCTAATCTTGTGACGGAGAATGCAGCGCCACCAACAAAGATAATCAAGACTTGTCCACCGACCATGATGCAGAACATAACGATAAACCACCAATTCTTGTGAATACCCTCAAACACATTCAGCTTGTTGTCCAATCTACGGCAGTTGATTTGGTTGAAAATCTGACACCAGACAAATGCGTTAAATACTAATGATTTCAATTGAGTGCCTTGTGCGCTGAATTCTGCTGCTTCTTCATCCGTAGTGTAACTCGTTCTATAACCAAGTATCTGTCTACCTGCAAAGTGCAAGACAAATACAACTGCCGTTTTGTACAGCGATTGAGATGTGATTACCTTCAACATACTCGCATTGATGATTGGTGAGCCTGGTATTTCTGGTTTGCGGTTGAGTACTGTTGGTGTTGCAGGGTCAGTGGCCAGCGCTAATGCGGCGAATGTGTCCATTATCAAGTTCACCCAAAGCAGCTGAACAGCCGACAAGACAGACTCTTCCGAATCTGATGCAATTGCCGTGACAAAGACAATGAGAATTGCTGTCACATTGACTGAGAGCTGGAATTGCAAGAACTTCTTTACCGAGTCGTTCACACACCTGCCCCACATTATAGCTGAGACAATTGAAGCGAACTAGAAAGGTGTAAGTGGGTTGCAAGAGCACATTTAAAGTTAATCCACCCACATTATCATCCATGAGAATGATCGAGGAGGCCTCCTTGGCTACCTCAGTACCAGCGATACCCATTGAAAAACCGACATTGGCAGCCTTCAAGGCAGGTGCATCGTTTGTACCATCACCAGTGACACCGACAGTCTCCGAATGAGACTTTCTGAGCGTCTGAACTAGCATCTTCTTGTCATCGGGAGATGATCTAGCAAGAACCTGCAGATTCGGAACACAACTTATTCTGTCGTATTCACTGAGATTTCTGAATTCGACTCCTTCCATAACGATACCACCTTCGGTCAGGATCCCACATTGTCTAGCGATAGATTGCGCAGTCAGTACATTGTCACCAGTACACATCTTTACTTTAACGCCGGCCATTTGAGCTCTCTTTACGGCGTCAGATACACCAGGTCTAAGAGGGTCTTCTATACCAGTAATGCCGACCAATGTCAAGTCCGTCGCAATGCTATCATATTCAACATCTCCAGTCTCGTCAATTGATGCCTTCTTCGGTGGCCACTCAGCGAAGTCTTTATAGCATAAGGCTATAGTGCGCAACGACTGCGTTGCATAGAACTTGATGGTTTCGTTCAAGCTCTCACGGTCAGCCTGGGACATATCAAACACTGGTATATCTTCAGAATCAGTTTCATCAATTGAAACACTCTTGGTTGCAAGCCCTGCAAGCACCTCTGATGCACCCTTCACGTATAACCTGTAGTGACCGTCGCTGAGCTTCACAACCATACCCATAGCTTTGCGTGCGGATGAGAAGGGTATCATTTGCGCTATCTCGGCTGATTCACGGGCGTTCCGCCAGTCATCCCATTGACGCTCTTTAGCGAAGCGCAAGAGTGCGGTTTCGGTCTTTGAGCCGACAAATTCAATTTCACCAGTCTCCTTGTTCTTGTCTTCGAAAGCTGTAGAGTTGATCGCTATACTGTCAAACAACAGCTTGCGGAGTGGACCCTTGATGTGATTGGATAGATCATTGGAGTCAACAGTAAAGTTTCCGCCAGTGTACTTTTCATCGCTATTCAGTTGGTCTGCATTTGACCTTGCTGCGTTTTCTTCAAGCCGTATGACGAACTTAGCATTGATTCCAATGGTGCCAGCGACGACGCTCATCACATTCTGCGTAACTGTGACATATTAGGAGGTGTTAAACATGCTCAAGAAGGCTATACCCACGCGTTCCAGTCTTGTCTGTACATACAGCAGTTGCATTCGCCATTGTCTCACAAGAAGCAAGAAGGCGGACGAGAAGGTTGGCCTTGGTCATACGCTTGGTGGCAAAAGCGAGAGCTAGAGTGACAGCGAGCGGAAGTCCTTCAGGGACCGCAACGACAATGAGAGTGACCGATATGATGAGAATCTCAATGAAATTCTGACCCTTCTCGCGCGGGGTTCTGTCTGGATTCTCTTTCAATCCCACGAAGAATCTTATCATGAGGGCGATGAAGAGGAGCAAACCAGCAACAGAAGCCACCTTTGCAATCAACTCTGCCAAGTCGTTCAGTTTGCTTTGAAGGGGAGTGCCTTCGTCATCTTCGTCATTTAGACTGGCAAGGATACGACCGTTGTAGGATTGCAGACCGACGGCAACGACGATCATTTCACCCACGCCCTCGGTAATCTTGGAACCGGATAGCAAGAAGCAATCCTTCTTTTGACTCTTAGTTTTGTCGTGTTCGCTGAGGGTGTCAAGATACGATGCATAATCGTCAAAGGTGACCTTCTTAATGGCATCAGATTCACCAGTCGCTGCAGACTCGTCTGCCTTGATGTTGTGACCTCCGATAAAGACGCCATCGACAGGCAAGATGTCGCCTGTTTCGAGCTGCAGTATGTCGCCGACGAGGACATCCTTGATGCTTATGTGCTGTTCATTGCCATCTCTTTTAACTTTCACATCTCTGTCTTCCTTCTTCTTGTTTAGTTGCATGAACTGTAGCTCCTTTTGATAGTCATTAATACTGCCGACGAGGACGACGATTATGATGGCGATGAGGATGGCGACACCCTCGACCCACTCGACTTGTGGTTCTGTGCAGTATGCGTCATATCTCCCCGTTGCGTCATTGTAGCATCTGATAACGGGTGCGGGGAAATCCACAGCCTGATATATACCCAAAGCTAGGGCGACAATCGCAGCTACTATGAGGAGTTGCAGCAGCTTGTCTTCCATAGCCATCCACATAAGCTGGAAAAAGTTCTTGGTTTCTTTCGGTGGAATCTCGTTCTTGTCGTACACACGCTGCCTTTCTAAGCCGCTGGCTTCGCTGGCGGAACCCGCTCTTCCCTGGGGAGGACCACTGGGGTCTGGCTTGCCACTGAGGGAATAGGCCTCGGCACGGAGACCATCGCGAAGATCAGTTCCTAGGCCACGAGCAAGACCATCAATGCCGCCGATATCGTCGCGCAGAGTGTCAAACTGTTTGTAGCCGACGCAGTCAGTGAGGATGTGTGGCTGGAAGGCGAAGGCGCCGAGGTTATCGACGCGGCGTGGCTCGAGTGGTTTCTTCTCCTTTTTCTCCTTCTTCTTCTTCTTTGGGGGTGTACTGGGTGCGCTGGGAGTGCTATAGCTTGTGCTAGCATTATCGTCTGTAAAAGGGTCTTTGGAGGTGGTGGGGACAGCCAGCGACTCGGAGTTTCTGCGGTCGTTTGTGTAGCTCGGTTGGGGCGAATTGGGACTCGTCTCTATCGTAATCTTAGGTGGTTCCATAGCTTGATTGTCAAACCTTCAGTGGTTGCCTTGTGAGAGTGAGTTTGAGTATGTGATTAGGATAAGACTAACAATGTTAAAGTTGTTGGTGGCAGACGTAAGAATTCAAGAAAGGAAAGTCCATGTTCCAACAAGGATAGTAGATAGTTCTCAATGGAAATCATTATGACGTTTCCTTCGAGAATCTAAACCAAATTGCTTTATCGTAGGTGAGGTTCAGGTTAGGCTTAATATTTAATAAGCACCATCAAATTTCAGGACTTGTTTGTTCATTATCCCTTTATTTCTCCTGTGAGCCGTCTCATCTGATTCGTAAGATTTTTCCAAAAAGAAGTCTGAAGTCTGAAGTCTGATGAAGCGAGGAAAGCCCTGGCTACTCAGATGAGCTTTGTCACCTTTATTCTATTTCAACACCAATTGAATCTATTTCTCATTATCTCAAAATCGCTTTCTATCCGCTTGTGATCAACGCATTATAGTGCTGGTCTTGAAGCGTTGTGGGCTGAGTGGTGAGTGAAAAGGTGGTCGATTTGTATTTGTTGTTGTAGTTGAACTACTTCTATCTCCTTTCTCCTTTTGCAAATGTGCCCATCTTGCTAAAACAAAGTTAACCTGCCTATGAAAAATCACGTACTTTTTGAGTGGGAGCGTAGAAATCCAGGTAACTTGAGGACAGACACAAGGCTTTCCTTCATTTTGATCTTTGTGTTTGCGTAGCAGTCCTCTTGCGCAGTGCTTAATCCCTGAGTCAAGGATTGAGCACAGCTCTGCTACTGCTCATTGATATTTGAAGTAAATAAACGACATTATTCCTGAGAATAAGGTTGTTTGGGCGATTTTGGTTGGATTAAGATTTTCCGGCTCGAATGACTTTGGTTTTGGAAGAGATTTAATGGAAAAGTCTTCTAAATGAAATGGTGTTAATCTGTCATAGCTGGATAATTGTAGTGCTTTAGTATGTTTGCCGATGAAGCAACCCAAATAATTCGTATAAGCTATTGTTACCGGTACCATGTGTAAAGGGAAATCTATGTAGCTCATTGGATCGTAAATTGCTATTTATAAGTTTTAATCATAATCAGCAGCCAAGAACATTTCAACTTGTGGACTGACTTACGAGAATTTTCTTTTGTTCACGCAATATATGATTCATATTAAGGTAAGTGGTGTATTTCAATTAGATCTAGCAATGCATTTGTCTAAATAACAACAATATCATTCAACTTGACGACATAGTTCGATGTCCCCAATGACAGGACCATCTCCCTTAACTTGTGCACACCGGGTGCGGTGCATACGAGTGGTATATTGACCATCTCCGCCTGCTGCGGCTGCACTGTCCTTTCAAAAATCCTCGTCGGCACAGTCAGCCCCTCCATTTTATCCCTCACGCTCAACGTGCACTCCACCTCTTTACTGATCGAGTTATTGAACAGACTGACGTCGACGCTCAACCTTAACTCAGGTTCTTGTTCGAAAAGGTGGTTGATAGTCGATGGCGTGTAAGTGTTAACGATGATCGGCATGTCGTTCACGTTGTAGCGACTCTTGCTCAGCTCCACTAGTGTTCTTTCGCGCTCTTTGATTGTCGACGCGTACAAGACGCTCCTGACATCTTTCGACTGCTTCACCCTCTCCGCTATCCTCCCCGTAAGTCCCTCTCGCGCGCCCATCACCAGTCCCGATACAAGCGCGTGTCCGACCCTGTCGCCCATCCGCCAGCACACCATTACGTCCCCCTCACCCATCTCCATGAGCGGGAACAGGTGAGGCTGCAAGTCCTTGTGCAAGCTTTTGAATTCGTGTGCCAGTGTGATCTGCCGGAGGTTGCGTCTAGCGTTCATCATGATATTCAAGAGCGATGTCTGAGTAAATGGGATGTATTCATCCGTTGCGTTGGCGAGGTGTGTGGCGAGCACATGCACAGGCGGTGGGTGCGTATCTGCCATATCTTTGCCCTGCAAATACGTCGCCATCCTGTCCACCATGTACTCTTGCGTCCTATATCCATCCGACGCTACGTACTCCTCACTTAATTCCGCCCTGAAATGCTGTTTGACCATTTCCTCAAAACTCAGCGACATCTCCTGCAGATCCCCTACGCATTTCCATGCAGGAGATACAAACGTCACTTGCGTTATGTCTACCTGCGAATCAGGCACCACATTCTCTATCTCAAGCGAAAGCTCGTAGCCGCCGACTGGCGCCTTGCTTGGATGTGCGGCGAGTTTCACATCCACCACTGGTCGAATATCGACTATGTGCAGCAATCTTTTGACGCTGTGTTGAGAGTGCCAAGTGCGCTGCGATCTTTCATGCTGTGATGTGCTAGGTTGTAAAGTGCGATCCTATCCTGAGTTAGCTGAGTAAGTGCAACTAAACAAAACACACCTTCTGCTTGTACGTGATAAGTAGATGGAGTGCTCGCTTGCCCACGCCATCGCCTCTGACGAGCACGGGAATGGACATCTTCTCCCCGCTTCTGATACTCTCATGGAGGGCCAACGGCTGAGTGGGCAGCAAGTTGTTCTCGACACGACACTTCTCATTACTCGCACCTTTTTGCTGTTTGTAAAAATCGAGCGCACTATCTATCCCGCCATCCACACCGAGCACAACAAAGGACTGCTCATTAACCGCCACTCGAATATCGTCCACATCCAATAGCCCGGTGTTGTTGAGGACGAGGTGAGCTAAACGCCCCTCGCCCAAACCCATGCGCTGCGGGACACCCACTAAGCTCGCCGACAGCTTCGGGGACGCTTCGTGGGCTCTAACCTGTAGTGATAAGTCGGGCGCATAGAATCTGCCGATGCGCTGCTCTTTGGTATCGTTCAGTCTCCGTCCATTCCTCGTCAATGACTCTGTAAACCTCGCAAGCCCGTCCAGTGTGAAGGAAACGCTGCTGAGTTTAACGGCAGATGGGGTGGGTATACTGCATTTGAAGGTAAGCGGAAGGGCTTGCATGGCAGCCAGTTCCACCAAATTGTCGAGTCGCTCCACATCCACCCTCCCATCGCCATCGAAGTTGAGCTCCAGGTCGCTCAAAGTTATGCCGCCATGGAAAGGGTTGCGGGGGAATATTTGGACGTGGAAGGTTTCTCCTGCGTCTACGTCGACACTTGCATCAGGCTTGCTGCTATCTACATCCAGCGTTTGCTCAAGGCTGCTGAAAATAGCCTCCGATCTCCTGCTCGTGGTGGAATTCTGACTTTGGTCGTAGATAACAGTCGCTGACTTATCGAAAAAAGGGAATGGGAGTGATAGGGATTTCACATCAACGCCCTCTTCTTTAACACTCAGTCTCCAATTATCTAGCAGCGCTTCATCACCATCATAGCGCAGTGCCTCAGTGAAAAGATTAGCAGCCTCCTGCTTGTTGGACTCACTAGCTAGCCTACCTAGAGCTTGCACGACAAAGGGGAATTTTCTAGTATCGCAGTGAGAGTAGCACCATCTAGCATGTTCCAATTTCCCATTGGCTTCGTATAAAGATGCTGCCCTGGCATAGTAGAGACACGCCTTGCGCTTGTAAGGTCTAACGTGGTTTTCATACGCCAATGCAGCCTCACTGAGCATTATGGCGTGGTGCACAGCACCTCCGCTGGCCGCACCGATGAGTGCTGCAGGTATGACTAGACCAGATGATCCGCGCGCTCTGAATGACTCGACGAATAGTATCGTAGCACGCACAGCCTGCGCGCTGTCATTACGTTCTCCCGTCTCACCCCACACGCGCGAAGCTTCTTTGAGGTGCTCCAGTGTGAGGTCGAGTGTCGACGTTGGAGAGTGCGGAGAGAGAAGATGCGATAGCCCCAGCATCTCGTTAGCAGAGGCTGCGTAGTGATATGCTTCGGGCTCCTCGGCCACATCTCGCCGCGTCTGACTGTATACCTGAGCTGAGAGCTTGTAGTCACGTAACATGAAAGCAAAGTCTGCCAGTCTGCGGAAGGTAGCTTCGTGGGTAGTTGATGGGTATCTTGGAGTGTGAATGTTAATATGAGAATGTCGACGTAACGCTTATGCTACAGCTTCACACAAACACACCACTTACATCTTCTCTGAGCTGATAAACGATCCTGGCGAAGCAGCGCTGTTGATAGCTCTAGCGGGTGATTGCTGCGCAGTCCACTTCCTCGAAACGCCAAAGGAAGAGAACAGCTTATTAGCGAATCCCTTCCTATTTGCAACGAACTGGGTTGGAGCTTATTTAGCAAGTTTTAAAAGCCACCAAGAACCAACTTACCAGCTGGTTCCAGTCACGAGTGCATTTTTCCATCCATGGTATGAGTGATTGGACGACAAGCTCCCTGACGAACGCCCTCACGACGGTGAGATCTGAAGCGTCGAGACTGTGACCGCTAGCGTTTCCGTACGTGCGAGCAACGAGATCGTCATTGGTATGTACGCCTGCTTTGTCCTTAGAGTTGATAATTAGCATAGCACAGTGAATCCCATGTGCCCTCTTAGCCTTCTCCAGCAGCTCACGCGCGCCATCCATACTAATACTGCCATCCTGTGAATCGTGTATGAGGACGTAGTATCGGAGGACATAGTTGGGCGTCGCGTTCATGTATGTGCGCTTGGCATAGGCATCTGGCAGCGACACCTGCTGAGCGAGTCGAGCGAGCTGTGCTATGGGATCGCTGTGTGTCGTGGTCGTTGCGAGGATAAATGCTGCCGGATGATGGAAGGTGGAGTACGGGAGGAGGTCGTGGTGGGAGAGAACTGCGTCTACGAAATGATCATACTGATTGAGTGGATTCTGTGCACCGTGTACATCCAATGCATCATTTGCTGCGTTCTCTACGACGCTGTGCAACTCATCGGCGTCGGCATCAAGCTGAGCGAGCTCATTGAAGCGTAGATAGAAGGAGGGTGCGTGGTGCGTTTCCAAGAGACTCGTCCGCAGAGGTACATTATGCAATACGTCGAATGGACGCAAGAGATCTGATAGCGTGGAGATCGAATTAGACCGTCCGAGGAGATCTTCGACGCTGCTATCTGCGAGTATTGATAGTAGCGGACTGAAATATCGGTGGATCTTATGGAAGTCTCCCATAGGCGTGGTGTTGGTGATGGTGGTAGTGAGGAAGATAATAAAACTGGGCAAACGCGTGAATACGCACACACAAAGACATACACATGGCTACAACATAAGAAATATACAGACACGCTCACATAAAACTCCCACACAAGCTAAGACAGGCGAAGTGAATAATTTCATCAACGAACTCCATAAATACATCCACCAATACATTCAGAAAACCTTCATCCCAATACAGAATGAAATCTAGTATCCTCACCCAGCACTCTCCTCACGTCAGCCTCAGGAACATTCAAAATAATCATTCTCTCGGCATCGCTTCCCTTATTGAGGCCATAGTTTGGAGCACCAGGTTCGTGAGCAAGCACGATTCTGGTAGCGGCGAGGTTGGATAGTACTTGATACTGATCAGTCCTACTGAGCGGGATGACCGGTGTGTATGACACCAACTGTGAGGAGAGTTTCTGGTGCAAACTTGACACATCGCCCCACCTACACTCCCCCGTTCCCATTCCAGCTGCAGCAGCGCATCGCATCGCGCATACGAGCATGATCTTCGCAGACAGACTCAGATTGGCCATCATCCGACTGAGAGGGCTGAGTGACATTGCTTTAAGCGTCTGTTGAACGTTGCTGGTTTTGACGGGCAGTAAAGCCGCTCGTTCGAGCGTCTGTCTGCACACTTCCAGCATCCGTCGAGCGTCGCCCTGCACAGAAGCCGTTTTCGCAGCTGCTATCTTTACTGCGTCCTCGTCAAATAGCCCTCGTGTGTCTTCGTCTGTGAGAAGCGAGTAGTCGCGTTGTTCGGCCAAACTAATCGCGTAGCGCAAACGCGATTGCACTATTTCTATCAACTGCATACGGTCGTAAGGAGCGAAGTTGATGCGTTCCATACCTTAGAAAGAAATAGAGTTAAGCATAGTGTCAGATAAAACACACATATAACTCACCCAATCTACTCTTAACTTTACCGCGTAAAACACGCTCAGGAAGGTCCATGGTGTTGGCGACAGCGACAACGATAAGCTTCGAACGCGGCATATTGGGCCAATTGAAAAAGTTATAAACCTCACTCTGCTTGCTTGTAACCATTTGATCAAGCTCGTCCATAAGCAGGACACATGCTTGGTCATTCTGACCCTCGCCATAATACCTCTCGAGAGCGTTCAAAGCAGCTCTGGGAGAGAGACTCATCGCGTCGTTGGTGAGACCTTCCCAAAGAATAGGATACGCGCGTGCCGGTTCTGAGACTCTGAGCCCGTTAATTTCGACATATTTGAATGGCGATATTTCCTGCACGTGATTGTTAGAAGAATAAGACGCTAAAACCAACCGCACCTGGTTATTTGAACGGTCTATCAGCCCTCTAATGACTGAATGTACCGTGGCTGTTTTACCAGTGCCTGGTGTACCAGAGATATCTGAGCGTGTAAGCCTTGTAGAGGAAGTAGCTAGCCACTCACAAACACATCCACCCTGTCCATCTTCAAGTAGACTCTCAATGCACCCTTCAATCATCAAATACTCATCTTCGCGACAAGGGAGGTATCCTGGAGTAGCTCCTACGTGGAGCAAAGCGCGTGACAGAGATACAGCATCTCTGTCTGTGGTATCGTTCAAGCTTTCAATAGCTGGTGCAGGAAGTGGTCTTACTCTGAAGTTATGGCTGGGGTTAGATAGACACTGGCTGACTTGATTCACACCCACGAATTGGCAGCTCTTCTCTGCTGCAGGTTACGCTTAGCAGATGGAGTAATATTTCCCATTATCCTGCTTTTGTTTTTGCGCGGTGTCGCACTCACGCCGCCGCGTCTTCTCTTGCGCGTGTCTGTGTCGTCATCACTTGAGAGAATCTCATCCTTCACGTCGACATGCACGTCATCGTCGTCGCTCTTGTCCGCCTCTATCTCATCCTCTTCTCCGCTGTCGCTCTTGCTGTAATCAGAAGCATGGCGCTCTTCGTCACTACTGCTACTACTGCTACTACTGCTACTACTAGGCTCGCCTTCAGCATCTTCTGCCATCTGTGCGCGCGCTTTAGCCCTATCCGCTGATACGGGTGTGCTTGTGCGTGTTATCGACCTGACGGGAGTTGCTTTGGTTGCTTTGGTTGCTTTGGTTGCTAGTGCAGCTGGTTTGGATGTGGACGACGGTGGTGTTGCTCTGATTGGTGTCGCTCTCCTTGGTGTACTTTTAGATGGGGTGTTTCTAAACTCCAAACTAGATGAGCTGGGCCTCTCTTGCGGACGCTCCGAGTTTCTCCTCGATCTTCTAGGCGTTACCGCTGGCTTATTCTCAGTCTCATCATCTGAGCTGCCCTTTAGTTTGACGATAGAATCAGTCGCTGCTAGCTTCTTGGGTTTCTTTACGTCCACAACCTTATTCTTACTGGGCGTGTTAGCCTGCATCTGCCTCTGCGCTTCTGTCTCTAATTCCACTGCACTTTGATTGCGCGCTGATCTTCTCATTTCACGCGTCACCTCGCGATAGTACAAGTTGGAGTGACTTTAGTGTGTGGCTGCTAAAATGAAAATCTAAATTGAAATAAATTTCGTTTTTACAACATTATTTGTGATAGACATAGAAAATAAGCTGCACATAGTACTCACTATTAACCCGGCTAGATAATGTGAAGTTGAGATAAAATAGATAAAACCCAATGAAAAGAATCTATACTGCTGCTGTACTCGAGGCTGAAGCTGCTTTAACACCCTCCCAACTGACCTTGCTACTATATGATTCCACGCCCTGTGAAACCTGCTCATTCAGTCTAGTTGACGATGGCTTCGGTGTGGCAGTATTCGAACCGGACGGCGAAGTCTGCAGACAAGTGCGTTTGCAGCTTCTCTCATCATCAACGTCTTCTGATTGGGATGTCTGTGGTAACTTGGCTTGCTTGTCCACCAACGTACCGAGAAACGCCACCCAACGTCTCCATGTCGACTCAGACACGTTCAAATCGTAGCTTATCAGTATCAAGAAAGCTCTCTCATTCGAGCTTATCTCGTTTGCAGTCAAACCTGACATTTTCGACCACGCACGATTGCTGTAATTCCGTTCCGAGAGATACTTGTTTGATAGGATCAGTGCTGAGAGGAACGTTCTCCTCCCGCAGAGGAGACTGTCTTCGCATGTTTCAACCTGGTTGCCGCACAACATCTGAGCAGCTTCGGCTCGTCTGCATTTCACTTTATCTCTAATTTTGAACAAGTAAAAGAGTGCAACTTGGAGGATATGCGACGATGTCTTGGATCTGCGCAGGGTCTCCCTAATAAAGCACTTCAAAGGCAGTTGAGAATCTTCGATGGATCTAGGACTAGGATCTTCAGGTAAGGGACATTTCCATATAGCTTCAACGGTGAATACGGCGGTGTCTAGAATGAAATGACTAAATCAACACTGACCTCGAATGGTAATAAAAACTTACCAATGAGACCGTCAGCAAAAGATTTCCTTTCACGAGCAACTAGATCGTCAGAGGGGCTAGCCGAGAAGCTGCCCTGTGAGCTGTCCGAGGCATATGAGGATGATCTGCAACGTTTAGTGCCTCTAGCGGAAGAGGCGGTTGGTGGAGTGGGAAGTGGCTGTGCGACTGGAGCTTTGGGAGCATCCAAAGAGAGGGATTGTAGTCTGGGGAGGTACTCATTCGACGAGTTGTTATCGTAGGAGGTTGGAGAGGTGTTGTACTGGGACGAGTGGTTGGAGTGGTTGGAGTGAACTGAAGAGGACGTTGAGGCTGGTGAATTGTAGTTTGAATTGTGGCTCGAATTCTGATAATGCCAGATTTCTGTCATTTTAAAGAGTTCCTAACTTTGAATATTTCAAATAAATTCAAAGTGAGGACAATAACCGTGATAGATAACCACTTAAAGTAAAGCTGCAGATGCAGCTTGGATTGAGAACATTATCGCTATGCCGGTGGCTGGTGACTAGTGGCTGGTTGCTGGTGGCAAATCGATGTGACTATAAATGCGCTGGCTGTACTGATAACAATTTAATCTAGTACTCTGCGCTAATCTTGTGTGCCGTTTCTTCCTCTTCTTCTTAATCGTGTTTGTCGTGCTTAATTAAGAGGGCCCGAATGCCCACAATTGATAGTGGCTGGGATTTTCATCCAAAATTGCAGAGATGAGTACACTGATATACTCAATGAGGCTCAGTGCATAACATGCACCTACTCATCTCTCAATACGCTCAATTTTGAACAAGTGTGATTTCTCGGGCAGTCATTCTCCTTGAACTCAATCCACCACGATTAGATTTACTCGAGTACAACAGATGGTCTACAAATCTCCACAGCCAGCGAATGGTCTCAAAGCCGATGGATTCCAGCCACACCGTCTTATCCGCACCCAACAAGTAAACCACGACGTCAAGCGTTTCACCTTTGCTCTGTCATCTCCAGACAGCTACTGCGGTCTCAACGTCAATGCGATTACCATGATGAGGTGGCACAAGCCAGGGATGAAGAATCCAATCATGCGTCCCTACACGCCGACGAGCGAGGTTGACAGGCGCGGAGAGATTGAATTCACCATCAAGCGTTATGAGGATGGCAAGATGACGCCCCACCTCCACTCATTGCAGCCTGGTGATCACGTCGACATAGGCAAACAAATAACAAAAATCCAGTATGAGCCAAATACTTGGGATAGGGTTATCTTGATTGGTGGTGGCTCAGGTGGGTGAAGAGCAGAGCATATCCTCAAACTCATATTCCACTCGCAGGTATAACTCCACTCTATCAGCAACTCCTTCACTCGTTAGATGACGCACACGACAAGACATGTTTCACGCTCCTTTACGGTAATAAAACGCCTGGGGATATTCTCCTGCGTGAGGAGTTTAACGAGATGGAAAAGAAGCATGCGAAGCGCTTCAGAGTTGTGTACACGGTCGATCAGCCAGATGGCAGCTGGGATGGCTTGCATGGCTTTATCAACAAGGATCTGATAGCAGATCAAATCAAGGACACTGACAATTACAAAGTGAGTGTAGATTGGGTAGCCTGAGTATCCTGAGTAGCGTGGCTGACGTGCTTATCAGATATTCGTGTGTGGACCACCTCCGCAGATGGAGGCTATCTCGGGCAACAAAGCACAGGATGGTTCGCAAGGAGAGATCAGCGGTGCACTTGCACAGCTTGGTGTGCCAATAGAGAAGGTGTTCAAGTTCTAGAATTGTGCTAGCTTACTATAGCTTGTGATAGCTTGAAATCCTTTAAATACATGCAAATTGACTTGTGCAACATTCTCGCTCTCACCCCTATTTATCCTTCTGCTGGCCCTTATCTCCCAGAGCTCTCTCACCCACTTCACCGCCACCGAGGTCTTCTGGAGAAAGATGCTCGACGTCGGCGAGAGTGGGTCCAGCTGGGGTGTCTTCCTTGGCCTCTCGCGCGTCCTGTGCATTTTCATGTGGGGCTATTCCGGGTGTAGGCTCCTCGAGTGCTGTTCCGCCTGACGTGTTGCGAGTTTGCGTCGAGTACTAGCGTGTTCCTGCGCCACTCACCTTTCAACGACTCTACGATCGGTGCGCTGAACTTGTCTTTGCTCGTGGAGTATCTGAATCGTGTGAATCGTATGCTCAGGGGACTTGTACCAACTGAGTTTGAATATGCTTACAATCTTGCGCTGCTTCTGAGTGCACCTATCCTCAGCATTTTCTGTATTTCAAAATCAAGTAGATGGCTGTCGAGAGGAAGGGGATGACGTCGGTGCACTATTCTATCTATGAGTTGTATAGCTGTGTAGCTGCGTGTATGCCCTGATAGTTGCAGAAATTTATCCGCATAGTCCCGTCCTCTTTGCTCGGCTGGCTCGCTGCAAACTGGTGCCTAGCAGAAGCGCCGAAAAGCGAGACACTCAACACCGAGTCAATACACCCGAGCAACCCCTCCAAAACCTCTCCAGGCTGATTCCAGACGTTTAAATATACACACCTTTGCGTACAGTGGTACCTGTGTTCCTGCGTAAAATTCATTGTTCTCCAAACAATGGGGGTTTTTGAGGAGAGAAAGGCGGTAAAGCTGACGCGTAATTCCTCGTTAGTCTGCCACCAACGCTAATCATCTGCTAAGTTATTCCAGACGCTGGCTCGTCTAAAACACGCACACACGCACACTTGCACTCATCAGATAGAATACAACAGATACCGAGCCAGGAAATGCTTCTTGAAGGACCAATCAGAATTGCGCTCAATATGCTCAGACTGCTCACGATAGGTGTGCTGGTGCTGGTCGCCGTGACGCAGCTAATTGAAACAATTGTGCAGTCGAAGCATGTAGATACCTGGGTGAGTGGGATCGACGGTACGAACGGCTACTCGGACGGCACAGACATACCCACCCACTTCATGGGACCCGTCTGGAGTCTCCTCACCCACCTCTGCCTCTTCACCCAATGCTGGATTCTCGCATTGAGTGAGGTGTACAACAGTGCCTTCTCCACGCATATTCCCCTCATTGGGAGTGAGTATGGTCTCCTTTTCGCCGCGTTGTGGGAGGTGAGTGTGGTGTTCACCGGCCTTTCACAAAGGCAGACGCGCAAGAGTGCGCTTGTTGGTCTCTATGCACTCGCTATAGTCGCCTGCATCAACCTCCTCCTCGGGCTTTTCGGGACTAAGGTCAAGGAGGCGCGCAGCATGTGCTCGATTGACGCTTGGTGTAGCGTCCTCCCACCCCCTTTCAGCTGGATTGCTCAACTTACAGCCAAATGCAGCAAGTCACGCAAAGTCTCCCGCGAAATGCGTGATCAGACAAGCTGGTCTTTCGTCGGTCCACGCGGCGGCGAAGATGGCACGAATGCCAAGAGTAGCTCGAATAGTACCCAGGGCGGTGGCACATTCAGCAAAAGTAAAATATTCCTTAGCGGACTGGAAAAGATCTACGATCGCTATAAGTCGCGCAAAGAGCCGCTCGGGTCGCGTTCAGAAACACCCCTGCCTCGCTACTCGGACGACAAACACTCGTTTAGTCCACCTAAGCGACAAGAAGGAGATGAGAGCATCGACAACGAGTCTTTTACCTCCAAACGCTCCGTCGTGAGTATCCTTCTATATATGCGCACTTTTAATTGACCCACGTGGAGAAATTCAGCGAAAGGCCAACGAGTGTGATACCATAGAGCGCAACTGAGGGTAAGACCTCATATTAACACCCCCGATGTAACACTGTATTGTGGGATATAGACAAAGTAATCAGCTAATCAACAAATGTAAAGAAAATATCAACATTCATTTATCATCTAGCCGACCTCACAAACCCATTTGGGAGGTTTCCTTAACAAGACCAGCTACACCAGCGCCGCCAGAGTTAATATCCCAAATGACGATCTTCCCGTCAATACCAGCGGTGGATACGTGAGTGAGGTGACCGGGAGCACCTGCGAAAGGGTTAACGGCGGTGATAGTGTTTTGGTGAACGGTTGTGAGGACGGTATCACCCGTGCCAACGCCAGTCATGCCAGCAGTAGCGCCCATGCTATCTGCCGCCTTGAAAGCGTTAAAGGCGGTGTTGTTCAGTCTACCGGATACACCAGCTTTAGGTTGGTTAGCTGCGCCCGTTGCGTCGTCGAGAGATTTGACAAATTGCCAGCTGTTGTTGTTGACGAGTTGGTAGAGCATAGGCTGACAATCGTATCCAGCCCCGACAATGCTGTCCTCGGTGAGGAAAGTGAGTGAAGCGTGGGGCAGCGAAGTCAAGCGGACGTTGAACACAGAAGGCGGATTGTCGACGCCTGTGGGGTATATAATGCTAAGATTGGAATCGTGGCTGGCAAATGCAATGGCATTGCCGGAGGGAGAGAAGGCTACACTGTGCACCCAACCACCAGCAGGAGAGGAGTACTCGCCGCAGATAGTGTTGAAAGGAAGACGCTCACCCCACACACTGGGTGATGGCTTTGAGTCGACGTCCTTGATGTAGGCTGAGAATACCCGGGCTTTGGCATCAGCAGAACCGGCAACCAAGAGGACGTTGTTTGGGTGCCAGTCGATGGACAACACGGTAGAGCGAAGAGGTTTCTTTATGTGCTTGGCTACCCACCAATCAGATTCAGCGTCGAATGAGCATACGGCGATCGCGCGTGCACCTGAAGCGACAGCGAACTTATTCTCCAAGGGAGACCACCTGACGTAAGTGGCAGCTCTGTTTATACGCAGGAGTACGAGAGTAGGCTTCCATTGATTGGCGTGGAGAGACCAAACGTAAGCGTTGCGGTCTTGAGCACAGCTGACGATTCTGTTGGAGTGTGGAGCCCAGTCGATGGAAGTGATGAGCTTGTCGTGTTCCTTGAGCTCGGCCGAGAGAGACCAGCCAGCGGGGGACTTGTCGTAGATCTGGAGAACGTTGCTGTTTGGGGAGACAGCGAGTTTTGATCTGTCAGCGTTGAACGAGTACGCGGAAACGGGGACAGAGAAATTAATTGGGAGAACTTCAGGCTTGGACATTGCAATGAGGACTATCAGTCGACTCGGGATTTGAATTTAGAATTTGGTGTTGGTAGTTTGTGAACAAGATGCGTCCATCTCCTTGACCGATTACGACCACCATCTCGGAAATAGAAGATATAAAGTACAATGGCACAGATGGCGCATATGGCACAGAGATCAGCCAGGAATACTCTCTTCACAGGCGTTAGGCAATTCACCAGCACGCCTTCAATACATCTCCCACCAAAGAAGGGCCAGAAGGCACAGCGTAAGTGGAGTGCACTGCAGCTAGATCATCTCTCTTACATCTTTTAGCCCCAAGAAAGGCGTCTAACAGCTTTACTAAGAAGAATAAAGGCGGCGGTAAAATGAAGACTGAGGTGTGTTTCCTCGAATCTCATATATACTCAGCTGACAACAGCACAGACACACACCAATACAGCCCGCTACGAGAAGCTTCAGGGTCCTCAGCCAGACCTCTCATTCATGTCAGATTTCCTCCCAGAACGCCTCACTCAATCTTCACTCGGTTCTCCCTTGAAATTTACAAAGAACGATCTAAGCTTTATCAAGCACACGGGTATCCCACCTACCCTGGCTAGAGAGTTCGACGCTCAAACACAACCACACGCCGTTATTCGCGCTTCTACACTGAAATCTATCGACTATCTGGACAAGGCTGCCAATAGCCCCAGCAAAGACACCAGACTCGTTCTTCACGGTGACGCTGGCAGCGGCAGATCCATCTCTCTCCTCCAGTCTGTCGTCTACGCCCAGCAATCGGGTTATCTGGTCATTTACATACCAAACTCTCAACACTTGGTCGACAGCAGCTATGACTATCTGCCTCCTTCTCAAAGCAACTCTATCTGGTCACAGCCAGCACTCTCAGCTTCTTTGCTCAGATCATTCGCTGAATCAAATAAGGACAAGCTCGTAAATGTTAAAATCTCACAGGATTACGCTCAAGTGAAAAAGGATGACAGTCTATACAATCTCTGCATGCATCCATCAAAATCTGAACAAAGCGCTGTTGAAGTTTTTGAAGGTGTCTTCGCAGAACTCAACAAGCAGTCCACCTACCCAACACTCCTTGCCATTGACTCACTCCAAGCACTCTATCAACCCACCTTATACAGAGACCAGCATTTCAACAAGCTTCAACCCTACCAACTATCCGTAACCGCAAAACTTCTCGAATTGATTAGTGGTAGACAGCAGTTCAGCAAGGGTGCTATAGTCGCAGCAACCTCCAGCACTCCTACAAGCATGCAGATACCACCTTTACTCCTCGCTCAACTTGGATTGCAGCCTCAGAAGCCAGTTAATCCATTTCACAAATGGAACGTAAACCATCTCAATAACTCCCAAGGTCTCAAATTGGTAGAAATGAACAAGCTCTCCTTCGCCGAAGCCGTCGGTGTGTTCGAATCTCTCGGCAAGACTCTCGGCTTGTCATATCCAATGTCGGATGAATTGCTCCTTTCCAAGTTTACCGAGGCAGGTGGCTCACCAAAGGCTTTCACAACGAGTTTGAGGAATATGCTATAAAGTGATTAACATAGACTGTATTTGAAAATTTAAACATTTCGTTGCTCTTTCGGTATATATCTGCTATCTTTAGTTCAATCATTGAGAATGGCTTATAGTGATCTACGCGGGGAAAGCGGGGAACAGAGTGGTAATTTGAATGGTGGAAATAGTGGCAGTAATAGTAGTAATCTCAACAACACCAGCAAAACCACAACGACAACCCCTACGCATCTCCAGTCGAGGAAGATCATGGAGTGGTTGCTAGCAGGTGGAATCAGTGGTGCAGCTTCCCGCACAGCTGTTAGTCCAATGGAGAGGCTCAAGATACTTCAACAAGTCCAGTCGAATTCAGAGTACACTCGATTCTGGCCCTCACTTTTGAAGATGTACACAGAAGAAGGTTTCAAAGGCTTCTACCGCGGCAACTATCTCAACTGTCTGCGCATATTCCCCTACTCAGGAATACAATTCTCTACATACGAGGTTGTCAAGGTCTTTCTCGGCGGCGGGAGGAAAGACGCACATCTGAGTAATCTAGAGAGATTATCAGCAGGTGCAATAGCAGGCTGTGCATCAGTTACTGCTACATACCCACTAGATCTCGTCCGCTCGAGACTATCGATCGCAACTGCCAGTCTCGGTCTCGAATCATCGCGCCGTGATGCTCAATTAGGCATTTTGGGCATGGGAAAGAAGGTCTACTATGAAGAGGGTGGTATTAGAGCACTCTATCGTGGCTCAGTGGTGTCATGTGCCGGTATCGCTCCTTATGTCGGCTGCTCATTCGCTATATACGAAGCACTCAAGCCTTATGTGCCTGTAGAAAGTAATCGCTGTATGACGCTACTTATTGGCGCCGTTTCTGGAACGATATCTCAGACAATCACGTGGGTTAGGGTGTGAGCTTGCGCATAGACATGCTCACTCGTCTTTCTTCTTCAGATACCCCTGCGACGTCCTCAGACGGAAGATGCAAGTTAATGGTATATTCGGACTCAAATACGACGGATCGATCGATGCTGTGAGACATATTGTCAAATCAGAGGGGTGAGTGGGGTATTTTGCGATAAAGCATGCCTAATTACTCTCAAAAACAGTGTCAAGGGCTTATATAGAGGTATAGTTGCCAATTGGATGAAAGGTGTGTGTTTGAGATGAGCTGAAAATCTTCCTACATCTGCTAATAAAATCTAGGTGGGTCACAGTGATAAACGATTCGAGTGTATAAATTGACAAATGCAGTGGCGCCGAGTATTGGAGTATCTTTCTATACTTATGAATTGGTCAAAGATTTTCTCAATCGGATAGACAAAGCATAGACGGCGCAATTGATTAGCAACAAACAAAACAAGCAAACAAACAACGTTAACAACCTCAAAAACTTCAACAACCTATCGACAAGCCATAGAATAAGAATAGAGCAATTGTATATGATAATGACTTAATTTCATCCGTTAGACTTCCTTAGACTTTCCCCACGATGTCCGAAAACTCAAAAATCTACATTTGTCAGTAAAGCGTGAAGAATAGCATGTAGGCTGACAGCGGATATCAGCAAATCTCAGCTGGAACACGGGCGATGAAGGGCTTGTGCAAGTGGGTGAAATAAGACGTCATCGTCGTTAGCGTCGTTAGCGTACTCACCGTACCCACCGTACTTACGCTAAGACCAGGCATTCAGTCCATTTGGTCAAATACAGGACTACGTCGTAATGAAAGACAGATCTACTGGCCGATCCAGAGGATTTGGCTTTGTGACATACGCAAACGACAAGGAGGCGCTCAGTGCGCTTGAGAGTATGAATGAGGTTGAGTTGGTGAGTATTTCCTTGTGAGTAGCTGAGAGCACTCTAATCTCAATCATAGGACGGTAGAAGAATACGCGTTAGCTATGCACACGCGCAGTCCACGAGGAGGTACTGAGATATCTTGCGAATGCAGCAAATACAACAAACAAATATCAAAACATTCTTGTAACATTTACTAACAGCATTTATAATTAACTTGTAATTCCCTCGGTGGTGTACATCTTACGCGCAATGTGTTCTAGAAGATATATGTTGGGTTCACGAGACTGATTAAAAGTCACACTGCGGCCATCTTGGCCGGTGTGCGTGGTGAGTGTGTGCACCCGCCTCACCCATCGACAGCCAAGAGCTCGAGCACGAAAAGAAATCAACAAATCACAAAGATGGCATTCTTACCTCCGAAGAAGCCATCAAGGAAGCCAATGCCGAAGCTTGAAATACCAAAGCTCGATAACGCTCCTGGGATGAGTTATCAGCTGGATACGCACGACGCGCGAAAACCATCTCTATCGCTAGCCATACCATCAAATGAAGAATTGCAGCCATCACAGCCATCTTCTTCAAATCTCGACTACGACAAGACAGTCTACGCAGCACCCGCTCCACCTCCTCGACCACCCAAACCACAGGATTTGGAAATACCACTGGGCGACGATTACGACATGAACCCGCGTGATCTCGCTGTCATCGATAAACTTGGTGAGGGCGCTGGTGGCTCCGTCGTTAAAGTCAAGCATAAGCTCACAGATATGGTGATGGCTAAGAAATCCATGTCAACTTCCCCGGATCCTGCCATCCACAAACAGCTACTGCGTGAGCTATCATTCTTAAAGCACTGCCAGCATTCAACTATTATCAAATACTACGGCGCTTATCTAACTTCAGAAAACACGGAAATCGACGTATGCATGGAGTACGCAGAGGGTGGCAGTCTCGACAGAATCTACAAACATATACGTAAGAGACAGGGAAGGACTGGCGAGAAGCCACTCGGGAACATTGCTTTCAGCGTGGGTGGGGTATCTTAGTGATGACTTTACTCACTCCCCACATAGGTCCTCCGAGGGCTCGAATATCTCCACAGCAAGAGAATCATTCACAGAGATATCAAGCCATCGAACATTGTCATCACGCGGAATGGTCAAGTCAAGCTATGTGACTTTGGTGTATCTGGAGAACTCCAAGGTAGTATAGCAGAGACATTTACCGGTACTCAGTTCTATATGGCTGTGAGTTCTTGCACCTTTTGTCTCAATCACAGCTCACTTCTCAGCCTGAACGAATGGATGCAAAAGGACAGGGATACAGAGTAAATTCTGATGTTTGGTCGCTAGGACTCACACTGCTCGAGGTAGCCATGAACAGATATCCGTACCAAGAAGCCAACGAAGAGCCTCTGGGCCCGATAGAGCTGATAAATATGATCACGCTATCCAAACCACCGGAACTATCAGATGAGCCAGAAATAGGTCTCAAATGGTCGTCTGGCATCAAGGCATTTGTGAGAAAATGTCTAGATAGAGATCCAGCAACGCGTCCATCGCCTTCTCAACTCCTCCAAGATAGCTGGGTGAAAAAGACGAGCCAGAAATTCCCTGCTGATCGTTTGGCAGTTTGGCTGGCTCAAGTGTGGGAATGGGAAATACCTCTAGTCAACACGCCTCCAACTCAAACTAAACCGCTGAAACTCGAGAAAAGAGCGCAGCAACCTATGTCCGCACGCTCTGCTAACTCTGCCACATCATCGCGCTCTTCACAAACTCAGACACCTTACCAAGACAAAAACATATACTACAATCTTAATGACTAACCCAAAACTTGCATTGTAATTACCATCGCTTCATTCATTATAAACGTGAATCATCACAAAAACCTTACACAAGTGCCACGCTACGATCCCCTGTAAGTCGTGTAGCTGGCAGGAGTGATGAGCAGTGGTATCTGAAGGCGTCAGAAGGGATGCACGGCTAAGAAGCAAGCTAGACTCACATGATAATGCTCCTTGGTGTTGAGTATACTGAACCAAACCTTCAATGATAAGCGTGAGTTAGACACAAGGTAAAAACTCATACTGACATCGACAAACGGATGGAATGGTATTGTATATTTCTTTGACCAGTACTCCTCTGTATAGAACCTGGCTTTATACGCGCCTTTTGCTGGTCTATTCTGTATGAGTTTTTCTAGGATGGTATCGCAGCGACCATTTTCATTTGTTTTTCTGGACAATTTTAGTGAGTAAAACTGGTAACTATGTCACACTGCTCACTCAATGCCCATTGTATTCTTGGACGCGTCGCTGATTTCAACTGTTATCCCCTGCGCCGGCTTACCAGAAACTGTATCCAAGACTGCATAAACTTAAGCAGGAGCAGACTATGATGACAAATTCCACCTACCATGCACTGTCACTGGGCTGCTCTCACTTTTCCCACTGCTCATCGATGGACCTAGGTGAGAGTGTTATCTCCGACTCTCTCTGATGATGACGTTGGGATAGATAAGAAAAAATTGCACATCTTGATGCAGAGAGTAATTCAGTTAACTAGTAGCAGCAACGAAAAACTACCACCTTAAATCGCACTCAAACACTGAAAAAGCAAATAAAGCTGATCGTAATAGTAAAGAGTTAAATTACAAAAGAAAAGAAAAGAAAAGCAGACAAAACTGTCGTAAGCAAATCGGGAGATTTTTGACCTCAGAGTGTAGCCCAAAAGGAGGTGAAACAGAGATAGAGATGGATGAAAAATGTAGGATAAGGACACCTAACGCGAATTGAGAATGTGAGATTGCTCCTTTTCATGAAAGCTGTGTATTAAGTAGTAGGTGGTGTTGGTGCCGGTACCTTTTTGCTAACACCAATTCGAGATAGAAGAAGCTCCAAAGATTTGAATGATGCAGGTTTGATCAAGTATCCATCCACACCAGCTCCAAATGCCCTTCGACGATCCTCTTTAGCGGCCAAACCAGTCAATGCGAATATTTTAGCAGGTGGTGTTACCTCGCCCTCTTTAGCGGTGAGGTATGATTTTTGCAATGATTTGTCTCGGCTCTCGCGCATTTCTTTCCTCCTCTGCTGTTCTATTTTGCGGATTTCAATCGTGGCTTGGAGGCCATCCATCACCGGCATCGAGACTAATAATCATTTTGTAAGCGATTGACTTCCATCGAACCAGCAAACCTACCATCCATCAAAATCACAGAGAAGTAACCAGGGGAATTGGCCTCCATAATATCCACTGCCTGCTTTCCGTCTGTTGCTTCGACATATTCACATCCCTTCAAAGTGTTAGCGCAAGCAACCGTAATAAAACAACACACCTTCTTCTTGAGGAACTTGGTCAACAGATTAAGATTGACAGCGTTGTCATCAACACAAAGCACTCTAAACGGCTCACCGTGTGTCTTGACGGGTTCATCCTCAGTGCTCGTCTTGAGTATAGCACCTGCGCCAGAAATACTAATAGTTGAACCAGGCGTTGATGGTGAGCTGCTTTGCGTATCCTTCGAGCTAGAAGCAAACGCTGACCAATTCCCTGACACCGATTTGTTCTGATTGAGTTGGTTCACATTGTTACTGCTATTATTGTGGACGTTACCCGTTGTATTGTGAAACGTGACACTCCGAGGCGCCATGCCTGGTCTGGTAGGCAGAGTCGCGCTTGAGTTTGTCGACTTGTCAGAGTTTCTTCTTTGTACAGACATCATACTATCAGTCGAAGGTTTGCGTTGACTGGACGGGCTGACGAACTCCGGTACGTTGTCTTTCCATTTCTCAAACGAATCATTACCACCCTTGGGACTGTCATTAGAGTGATCTCCGGATCCGTCACCAAAGTAGTCTGATCTGCTAGAGCCCGATGATTCAGCAGGTGATGGCATAGGCAGGTTTCTTCCCGTGTAATCGACGTTGCTGCCCTGCTTCTTTTCACTGCGCTGTTGTCCTGTTCGCTGGGCTAGACTGTCAATCAGCGTAACCATCACTGAGTCAAATTTGGTCGGTCCTGCTGGTTTGTATATTATCCTAGCAATACCACCCATTCTTTCATATTCAACTTTGGCGCCGTACAGTTGCTTGTCGGCTCTAGACGAAGAGATTAAGACGATCGGCTTGCGTGCATCGCGCTTGTCAATCAAAGAAACCAACTTATCCCGACTCTCATTGAGCACAAGAATATCGCCGTGGTAGTTGTTCTGTGTGGTCGAATTAACGCACTCCAATCCAAGCCAATTCTGCAAGTAATTAGACGTAACGTTGTAGAGTGCTTGTCCACCAATTGATGAAGTATCGAAATCGTGCATGGATACTTTCAACTTCCAATTTGGACTGTAACCCAATTTCTCGACGATGTTCGCTTGGTCAGTAGTCTTTTCTTCCCCACTACCATCATCGATGATTTCAATCGGAATAGTCAGCTTGATCTCCGTACCAAAGTCTTCACGACTTCTGATGTCGACCTGTCCATTGACAGAGGGTGACTTGATGATCGAGCTGACGATGGCCAATCCCAATCCCGTACCAGCTTGTAAGGGATCCTCTTGACTAAATGGCTGGAACACTTGGCTATCCAAGAAACTCTTTGACATACCCTTACCTGTGTCGATGACACTCAATTCGATCGGTATCTTCTTGGCGCCTGGTGAATGAGGAGCTTCGCGGAGAACGATCATGATGTAACCATGTTTAGTGAACTTCTGTGAATTGCCGACCAAATTCTGCAAAACTCTTCGCAAACCCGCTTTCTCGCATTTGCAAAACCAATTTGATCTGAACTGGACATCGACGAGTATTTCCACCGGAATGGCTTTTGTTATTTGATCGACTTTTTGGGAAGTGAGCGAAGGTGAGGATGAAGAACTAGATGGAGGAGCGTAGATATCACCAAGACCTTCATTCGACGCAGCAAATTTACCCCTGTATCCGATAATCGTACTCTCCACAGCCTCTTCTACCAGACTCTTGAGATTGACTTTAGAAAGTCTAATGCCCCTTTCAACACCTGCGCTCGTATTCGATCCAGAAAGCTTTGTAAAGTCAAGAACATGATTCAAGGTTTCACTTAAAGACCTGCCGCATGCTTTGACAGTGTCCAAAAATTCCACTTGCACCTCATCCAACTCTGTATCTTGAAGCAACTCCGCAGCTGCGAGGATACCATGCAGCGGTGTTCTCAATTCATGCGAGATGTTGCTGATAAAGTTCTGCTTTGCTTTGTCTGCCAGTAATATTCTCTCCTTGAGAACAGCAGATAATATGATGACACCCATCGCGCGTAAAAACTGTATTTCATAACCCTCAAGAAGAAGCTTGCGATCGCCAGTGTAAGCAACAAGTAGTGCAAATGGACCATCCTTATCATTCGAGAGGTTGAAGATTGGTACTATCGCCATACCGTACTTCTCTTTGACACCGACAAACTGCCTGAAAACTCCCGGAATCAACCCGTAATCGAAAATGTAACCATCGGGGTTACGTTTCAAAAACCATGCCAGCTTTTCAGCGTTCTCCTCACTGACTGGATGGAATCGAGTAAGAGGTTTAGGACCATCCTCTGAAGCAGCCAGGATTGGAATAGAGCGTGCGTAAGTATCACTAGTGTTGGTTTTGTTTAGCGGTGGCCGCTGCGTATGAGATTTGCTTCGCCTATCCATCATGTTGATATTAGTTGACGACGTCGTCCGTGAGGGTGTTTCTCTTTGAGAAGACTTAGTGACGGGATCCTGAATGTTATTAGTAAAGAGTCGAAGCGTTGATAAAACACACACCGGCATATAAAGCTCATTATCATCACCTAGATTCTCTGCGACCTCGAACTGAGAAATATCCAAAACCAGAGCACCTTCAACACCAAGAGTATCTTTGATTAATTTTGCAGCCTTATCATATACCTTTTGCATATCACTGACGTTTCTTGATTTAGCATTACCGGCAGAATTCATTTCTAAGATATCTCTGTTGAATTGTTCCATCGAACTTTGGATCAAGTCTCTAGTTCTCATCTGGCATTTATCCCTCCATAGCTCCATTTCACGCAGAACAATGGCTGCAAACTCCTTCAGAGTGTGCCTCTGTCTCGGTGTGAACTCAGTTCTTGGTTGAGAATCGATTAAGGCTAGTGCACCAATGTTGTAACCATTGTATGTTCTAATCGGAGCAGCTGCGTAAAACTTTGCTTTGGGAGAGAAGGATGGATTTTTAGAAAATCTCCAGTCTTTAGTCAAATCTAAGCTGACAAGAGGTTCATCATTTTGTTGCAAGATAGCATGTGAACTCATTGCAGTATTTCTTGGCTCTTGAGTTCTAACATCCGTCTCAAACATTTCTTCATATCCAGTGTGTGCTTTGAGTAACACAGTGTCTCCATTCACCAAACTAATTACGACGCACTTGGTCTGAAAAACCAGCTTTACTAAATGAAGTATCCTGTCCAAAGAAAGATCTGGAGTGCCTCTCAATAAGTCAAATTTAAACAACTCCTTCCTTCTGGCGTCTTCGTTCAAGGGAAGTGGAGGCACCAAATAGGTGAGTTCATCGAATTGCTGCTCAGCTAATTGCTGTATGCGATCTGAACTCAGCCTTGAAGGTATAGAGTCTTTTATTGAACTCATTTCAACTGGTAGTGCTTTTGCGGACGCTGCTGAGGGTGAGGTGGAGCCTATAGCCTGATTGTCAAAGGCCTGGGTTAGCCTGTCTATATCAAAGTCGGGATTCTGAGAAAGCCCTGCATCGTTCATCACTGTTCGATCACTGTCCTCTCTGTTGAGCAATTGAGGCCGAGTATTGGTTGGTGTGGAAGTGTCCGTTGACACACTGGATTCAAAAGAGTAATGACGCTCAGGTGGTTTAATTGGTGCTATAGGAGCTGGTTGTTCTTGATTTTTTGGCGATACATAATCAAAGTAGCCCTGGCTGGTATCCTGAGAAGAGAGGGGAGGTTTTTGAGTGCCATTTGGGGCACTAGACGGTCTTTCATCCTCTTTATGAATTCCTTTGAACTGATTCTTTGCCTTTTCGTCAGAATGTTGTACGAGAGAGTGAGTTGCAACTTGTACGGCCAAATCAGCACCATAAGCTGAATTTTGACGAGGAGAGGTCAAATTCAAAGGATAAATGGGAGCATCCAAGCCATTAGCGTGGTCATTAGCATTTTCAGCATTAGAATTTGCTTGGGACATTGGAGCAGAGTGAGTAATTTGACCAGATTTGGGGGCTGCATGAGAGGGAGAATGAGAATCTAATAAATTAGAAGGAGTTGTAGGAATGTCAGCTTCATTTATAGACGACCTTCTCCTTGTGGTGCTAAGTCTATCAATTTTATCTAAAGCTCGATGAGCTGAGTAAGTTCTGCGGCTATCAACAGATAGTGAAGAAGCAGATTTGAGAGGAGGTCTGGGAATTTCGAAGGGATCCCATCTACCGGCTGCATAAGCTGAGATGAACATTGCCCAATCGTAGTCATCAGCGTTAAGCGCGTGCTCATCGTCAGGATTATTAGTGGTGCCAGTGAATAAGTGTGGCAAATAGGCTGATGCTGTTTTAGTGAGGTGTGCGTAATTATCTTAAAACACACGCACGCTTATTATTGGTATTCGCATTGCTGCTAGATTTCGAAGGCTTGAAGACGCGAGATTGATGGTCTGAATGAGAGAGATTGCTGAAATCTCCGTCACTAGTACCCATCTCTTAAATTATATAATTTTATCTACGCCGTGGTGGTTATGTACAAAGAGGTAGGGAGGATGGCACTGATGTAATTGACGAAAACACAAGTGGGGTAAATTAGATGATAGAATGAGCCGTTTATTCTCAAGCACAAAGTATACACACCTCAAACCAGCAAACAAAATCATTAAAAACATCAACGAATCGACGTCATTTGTCCGCATTCGCAATACCCAAAAATGTAATTTAAATTTATAAAAACAGCTAATCAACCTGGTGGTAAGAGAGAAGTGTCAATTTCATCAGCTTCAGCGGCGACGTCGCTCTCTTCCGCCCAGCTGGCTGGAAGGGGTGTTCTAGGCATAACCATCATACCTGATTGAAGTAATTAACTCAATAAAACCATTAAATTTCAAACCCTACCAGTTCTAGACGCTTCGAGAACACCAAATGCTCTTACTAATCCAAGGAATGCATCCAATCTCGTACTCTTACCGGTAACCTCAACGATGACGCTATCAGAGCTAACATCGACTAAGCGGCCACAGAACTGATCAGCGAGGTTCTTTAATGCCGATAGATGAGCGTGTTTAGTCCTTAAAGCCTCTGACAAAGACATTTTAGTCAAATCTTCTTGAACTTGAGAATGTCTTTGGTTTTGTGAGAACTGGGTGAGTGCTTCATCGTAAGTTCTTGCTGATTCTAAAGAGAAGGAAGGATCTGATGCAGATGGTTTGAAATGTTCATTAAAGTACTCTGGACCGAGTAATGAAACTTTGACTAAAAGAAGTTCACGCTCGATTACGCTGGTGTTGGTGTAGTCAAGTACAGCCCATACAGGTACCTTTTTATATATGTGAGAATAAATCGTAAGAAAGCCATCAAACAGTTAAAAAAACTCACCAAATCTTCAAGTTGTCTTCTTGCTTGTTCAACAACAGCATCTTGACCTCTAATACAGATACACATTCGACTGAGATCGCGAACTTCAGTGCGACAAACGACTAAAGAATCAATGTTGAAACCTCTTGCAGCGAGAATACCTGAAACGCGACTGAGGACACCTGGTTCATTCTGTACGAGAGCATTGAGAATGTGTCTCTTGAATGGCTGTGTTGAAGGCGGAGGAGTGTTGTAACTGAAATCAAGTTAAATTGACTTGATCAGGGTGATAATAAGCAACGCACAGAATATTCTTAACAGATTCCTCTGCGGACCATCTTCTTGGTGGTTCTTGAGCAGGCAAAGGTGGTGGTGACCTAGGTGAGTGCTGTAACTTGTACTCATACGCAGACGTTGAATCTGGGTCGTTTGTTGGTGGTTGTTGTGAGTAGCTGCGTAAGATGCTACAAAACTGGGCTGGTTTAGCAGTTTTAGCCTTTAACGCATTTCTAGCTATAAAAGACATGATCGTAATGCTCGAGAAGACCAAAATGACTCAAATGTACGGATAATGACTCGAATTTATAAATTGAAATGAATTTTAATAGTGTGGCTTAGAAATTTAATAGCACAAATTTTAAATTACTAGTAATTGCTATTGATTTCTTGGTGGTATACATCGATCTTGAGTGGGTGTATGCGACTCACCTTGAAATTACTCACAAAGGAATCAACCAATAGAATTTCACTCATGTCTAATCGCCTAGCTCACTCTTTTGATAAATCGAAATTAGAAGCTGTTTGCTTAAGGAGATTCTTCTTCGCTCCTGCTTTTGAAATTTATGGTGGTTGCGCAGGTCTATACGACTACGGTCCACCTGGATCTGCACTTCAAGCCAACATACTCGATGCCTGGCGTAAACATTTCATCATTGAAGAAGAAATGCTCGAAGTTGATACAACGGCTGTTACTTTGGGTGAAGTTTTAAAGACTTCTGGACACGTCGATAAATTCACAGATTGGATGTGTAGAGATACAAAGACTGGTGATATCTTTAGAGCTGATCACCTCGTTGAAGCTGTCCTTGAAGCTCGTCTTAAAGGTGACAAAGAAGCTCGTGGTGAGCAACAAATAGAACAACCAAAGGAGGATGAGAAAAAGAAGAAGAAAAAGGTAAAATCTTCAGCTGTCAAACTAGATGACGCTGTTGTACAACAATATGAGACAATTCTCGCTCAAATTGATAACTTCGATGGTGAAGAATTAGCAGATTTAATTGAAAAACATTCAATCAAATCCCCTGAATCTCAAAATGACTTAACAAAGCCTGTGGAATTCAACTTGATGTTCGAATCTTCTATCGGTCCAACTGGTCAAGTTAAGGGCTACTTACGTCCAGAAACTGCTCAAGGTCACTTTGTAAACTTTGGAAGGTTGTTGGAATTTAACAATGGCAGAGTTCCATTCGCATCTGCTCAAATTGGTAAATCATTCCGTAACGAAATTTCACCAAAGCAGGGTTTGCTCAGAGTGAGAGAGTTTTTGATGGCTGAAATTGAACACTACGTCGATCCTCTGAAAAAGAATCACCCAAGATTCAACGAAGTTGAGAACGTTCAACTGCAAATTCTCCCAAATGAGGTCCAAGTCGAGGGTAAGACTGATTTGACCAAGATTACAGTCGGTGAAGCTGTAAAGAAGGGTATCATTGACAATGAGACACTTGGTTACTTCGTAGCCAGAATCAACCTCTTCTTAGAAAAGATCGGTATTAACAAGGACAGACTGAGATTCAGACAACACATGTCCAACGAGATGGCTCACTACGCATCAGACTGTTGGGATGCAGAAATTCACACTAGTTACGGATGGATTGAGTGTGTTGGTTGCGCCGACAGATCAGCATACGACTTGACAGTGCACGCCGTACGTACCGGCCAGCCATTAGTTGTGCGTGAGCCACTCCCAGAAATTAAGATAGAAGAAAAGTGGGCACCAGAGATCAACAAGAAGAAATTTGGTCCAACTTTCAGAGCCAATCAAAAGATAGTTGAGAGTACCATCTTTGCACTCGATCAACCACGTTTGGAATGTATCAAGAAGGACTTTGATTCTCAAGGAAAATCTGACATCCAAGCTGCTGATGGAAACAAATACGATTTGACACCAGAGTTACTCACCATCGAAAAGAAGACTTTCAAGGAAACTAAGCGTGAATTTACGCCAAATGTTATCGAGCCATCCTTCGGTATTGGTAGAATACTTTACGCCTTACTCGAGCACTCTTTCTACGCACGTGAGCAAGATGAAGGCAGAACAGTGAGTGTGTGTATTTCAAAAAACCGCCGCCTAACATACCGCAGGTACTCGGATTCCCACCATTAGTCGCCCCAATCAAGGCTCTCGTCGTACCAATCTCCAACTCGAAAGAATTTGAGCCAATAATTAAAGACATTTCTTTAAGACTTCGCAAGAACGGCGTTGCTTCAAGAGTCGACGACTCGTCTGCAACTATTGGTAAGAGATACGCTAGAAACGATGAGCTCGGTACACCATACGGTATCACGGTAGACTTTGCAACAGTCAAGAAGAACACTATCACCCTGCGTGAGCGTGACACAACCGAGCAAAAAATCGGTACTGTTGAGCAAGTCGTAGACGCCATCGTTAAACTCAGTAAAGGTGAAATTGAATGGCCTCAGGTTGATTTGCCTGCATATTCAGGTGTTCAGGATGCCGACTAAAATTATTGTGCAAATGTCCACAAGTGTATAAAAATCAAAGTATAAAGATAAATCTTTTAAGTACAACAATAATGATAACTGGTGTTATTCGATTGGAGTGAAAAGTTGTTTAAACGAGGGATACGAGTAAAATTGGAACGATATGCGGTCATATAAGTGAAAGATAAGTGAGAGACGTGATTGAATGAAGAAACCAGATATGAGTGAGTGTCTTTGAAGTACCAAGTGTAAGAGTGAAATCGGCAAATAAAATCCAAGAATCGATTTATTTACTTAACCTTCAATTGTATTTTGTTGCTAATTTATGTAACTATTAGTTCAACTGCTCCCCCACCTTGATTTCTAGCCCAATCCATCGCCATCCCGACGTCTTCATCACCAAGAACGAGAATTTGGTCACCCTCTTCATCGATCCACTTGAGTTTAAAATTGATTACACTTTCATCTGTATCATTTCCGCCCAAGAGATTCTCAGTGTATGGAAGGTGTGATCTGACACCACCAGTGCACAACCTAACCTTTCTAGCGATCTGTGTAACTAGCGAGGAGTGATCAATTGAAGGCGGGAGATTGAGAACGAAAAGATCCTCATTATATCTAACTTTGACCTTCATTTTATCTCCCAAGAAACCACTATTCGAGAAGTTGGTTGGCGTGGGTGGGTTGTTATTGTTTGGTGAGCTAGCCACAGAGGAAGGTGTTGAGTTGGTAGAGGTCGATATCGGTGCCACCTTTTTCTTACTAGGTAGAGACTCCTGTGAGCTATTGGTCATGGTTGAACTCTCCGAGAATCTCTTAGATACCCAAGATCTTTGTGTTGGTGCTTCAGAATAGCTACCAGCCCCTAAGCTAACTTTGCTGTCATCCACAAGGTCGTCTTCGTTTTGCATCTGCTTCTGCGTCTGCGTCTGAGTCTGCATCGGCTGCTGCTGCTGCTGCTGCTGCCTAGCCATCAGCTGCTGTTGATGAGCGTTCGTCAAACCGACAAACGAGCTATTAGACGAGACGCTGTGCATAGACTGAGAGCTTAGTGGATTGCGTGGCAAAGGCGGTGGCCGCTTCGCCTCAGCCTGCTCATCGAACGGATTCTTCTTCTCGTACGTATGCGGTGACGATAGTGATCTGTTTCTTGTATTTGTAGATGTAGATGTAGATGTTGGACTGAGCTGGGCTGGTTGACTAGTCGATGTCATGCTGCCTGCCTTCGCCATCGCAGCACTAACTGATGGCACTGGCGGTGCTCCAGCGGGTGTCTGTCGCAAAGCTGACTTTGACGACTGGCTCCTGAGTGCACGTTCAGCTCCTGGTGATATATTCAATCCCTGCTGAGATACAGACCTTGGTGGAAATTGTTGCTGTTGCTTCCATTGCTGGAATGAGTGCGCATTAGAGTCCTCAGTCTTAGCCCTCTGTTGCCTGGCGCTGGTTGGATACACTGGAGATGGTATTTTATCCTCCAAACTGACAGCGCTCATTGGTGAGATTAGGCCAGTGTCAACAACAGGAGTTTGCGGCCATTGAGAGGTTTGCTGACCGGATGGTCTCCTCGAGGAAGCAGAGTAGGGATGTGAGCCATGCGAATTTGATGATGAAGTCGATTGCTTTCTAGCTGAAGGTGCTATCTCTCCTCTTGCGATAGCCTCCTCCATAGCTTGCCTTCTGAGGTTAACCTGGTTCAATTGCTTCTCTAATGCAGCCTTCCAGAGTTCCATTTGCTCACTTGTTCTACATCTCAAAGTGAATGACTCCAAATCATCATCGCCTTTCCACCAAACCTCCAAATTGTGAGAGCCAGGTTGTATGTCTGAAGTGATGGCATATTAGAATTGTAGAGATGAATAACAACACTCACCTCTAAAGTATGGAATGACGTGGGTGACATTGTTTAGATAGATTCTACCCTTCAACTGCAAGGGAATGTTGCGACGAAGGGGATCAAATTGAGTGGTAGTGCTATCTTTTCTCTTGAGCAAACTGTTTGATTTAGAAGATTTCCTCTCCTTGCCCCTATCACTACCACTGTGACTCTTGTTGTCGTGAACCTCTTTACAACAGAGGAGAATCTTATCAAATAGGAAAACGTGATATTCTCTATCGACGTGGTTTTTGTTGACATTGAACATATCCTCAATTAGCAGGTTACCAAAAGAACTTATATTGTGACCCTTCCAATCCTCAACTCTTTCAATAAGAACTTGACACTTTTCGATGTTCTCCCTCTGTCTTTGAAGCTCGTTAATTTCACCTGTTACTCTCTTCATAGCGTTGTAGCCACTTGAAAGGTCAGAGTGTGAGACGGATTCCTCGTCTGTCTTCCTTCTTATTTCCTGAGATAACTTGAGCTGGTGAGTAAGACATCGATTGAAAAACTCACGTCGAGGAACATATGGTATTTACAGACACGCTGAGTAGGCTTGATGAGCAAGGCCTGAACTTCGTAGTGAGATAGACCTGAAGGGGTGCCATTCTGAATAGCATCAGCTTGTTCGAGGACGATATTGTTAGCGTGGTTGTAGTTAATAACGAATGGAGCATAGACAAGCCAATCTTGTTCCTGTGTCGGTTTAATAATAGAATTACTAATTTTGAGGCCTGAGCTTACATGATCGGTAAACGCTTTGCCCCAGAGACCGATACCGCCAGACTGATCAACTTCAAATGCTTCTTCAAGGCTAATTTGAACTCTTCTTTGAAAGTCAACGAGTGCATTGAGGTTGGTGAAGATAGAGTGATGAGTGTCATGTGAGAATATGTTTGAATTTCTAATTTCATTTGAGAATGATTGTAATAATTCCATATCCATAATGAACTTCCTCTCAGATTCGATCAATTCTTGAGTAATCTTAACTCTAGATTGATTTGTAGATTCGAGTATCGGTGCATCATCAGTTTCAGTTGGAGTGACTTCCATCAACTTGCCACGTTTATCGACTTCATTTACCACTAAGTTCACAGTGTGTAATACGCGTATGAAACCACTTGTATCTTGTTTATAAAGATCTGTGACTGTAAAGAGGTCATCGCTCGTCCATCCTGTTGAAGTATCACCGAGTAATTTGCAGCTTATAATAAATCTAGCCACGCCTTTCTTGCAAATTGATTGTTTATTTATATCGTAGTTATCTGATACTTCCAGCTGCTGCTCGAGCCCAAGCTGGTTGAAGAGATGACACAGTGAATTTCCTAATTTAAAGCATTCCCAGAGTAAATTTACGCAATTTGTAGACTGCACGCTGTCTAAAAATCCATTAAATCCTTCTACTCTCAATAATCTACTCCTCAACAGCAAGCACCTCTGATATACCGATTGTGTTTGTAGCGGTGATCGATTTATCTGCGATTTTGATATCGTTGGCTGCTCTATCTGCCCATTCTCCTGCCCATTCTGCTGATTTTGCTGGTTTATTGACTTCTTCCTTCCCGTTGTCGCTGACATCCTCGCCGTTCGTATTCACAGTGCAGTACGTGCACAAGTGATAATCTGGTTTTTTTTAAAATAATATACAAGTACTGTAGAATATAAATCCTATTATCAAGTTATCATTCTGTACGCTGTACGCCTCCATCAGTGCTGTCACCAGTATCGGTATTACTTGAGAAGACTTGAATGATGTGACGGCTAGCATGCTCAGTGCAAATCCAAGTGTTCCTTCGATGCTCTTATTTGACGCGTCTGTCCAACGGTGTCGCCCCCATTTCTTCCCCACAATACTCGCCATCGCATCTCCCACGCCGAGCACTAATACTCCGCTGAGATTATCCATCGTACGCCCATTTTCCATCCACAGACACATCATCGATCCCGTCAGCAAGTAGAAGTGACTGAGAATAGCCGCGCCGCTGTCTTTCTCGTCGATGAATTCACTCATAAAGACGTGTATCTTGGCTGAAAGTGGGTATAGTGCGAAATATCGCATATATTCGATGAATATGAATATCCCAAATGCGATACTCGCAGCGAGATGGGTGATAAATGGCTGCTGTGTATTAGAGTTTTTGTTAATACTATGTGACACACCATACTCACATCAACCACCACGCCAGGTACGATAATCGCAGCGAGAAGAAGATGAAAGTATTTCCTGCGACCATTGAGTGTCATACCAGCCGCGGTTTTGTTCGCCGCAGAGACAAGCCTCTTGACCATCTCCCCGCTGTCGACTCTAGCATCCGGAGTGTGAATGTGCTTAAACTGGATGGGGTTGCGCACCAGACTGAGCTGCTTGACCCAGCCGAGCAGGCTGACGGCAACCAGCGCAATCCAGTACCCTACCAGACACAGTCGACTGACATATCTCCCGTCGTTCCACATTATCTCCTTCACTAGCTCGAATGGGTTCTTCCAATTGAGCACCCACACTAGCCACATTCCTACCAGACTTACCTCCAGCACAGCACAGAGGATGTAGAAGGAGAAAGCGAGGATGCGTCTGTGCATTTCTTTCTGCTCGGGCCAGCGCAGTCTATGCAGCGGTTTCTGCGATATATTCCGACTCAGCACGAGCAGCGGTGAGAGAAGGAAGCCGATAAGAAAGGAGCCCGGAATGAGAGCAAGCTGTAGAACGACGAGAGGTGTAGGTAGTCTGTAAGTCTTGAGTATGGGCAAAATGCCGATCTGAGAAGGCGTGAGAAGGAGCGAGTGCACCAAAAGCTACAAACCCACCTTCCATCTAGTAAGATTAAGCACCTCGACAAATAGCCCCGTGCCCAGCCCGCTGCTCACGACGAGCTCGCCTATAGTAAACCCTTTTTTACCGAGACGCAAGATAACGAGCAGCGTGAACTGGAAGAACACGGTAGCCGAAAAGCACTCGAGGCTGTCAAGATCGGCGAAGAAGGCACCGTGTGAGTGTGACGTCGACCTGACTGTATCAACAGCAAACGTAATAACCACACCAACGAGCGTGCTAAAGAGGGTGAAAGTGAGGAACCGCCTGCCACCGCTACCACTCTGAGTGATTTGCAGGTTCGTGCAGATAATATGCGCGGCAGCAGTGCAAGACATAGCGAGGGAGAGACCGACAAGGGAGCGTCTCGACACGATGAGGTCATCCTGCGGATCAGCGACGAAGCTATACGCAGATGCCCACGCTGCCGTGTGTCCATCGCGCTTGCTCGAGAGTGATGCGTAAAGCGCGCTGAGCGCCATGAGGGGGAGGAGGAGGAGAGCCACGGCAAGACCCGGATCAGCCGTCTCTCTGTACTCGTTGGCAGCTGTGCCGTAGACGTGTCCGCACCGACGCGTATTGAGCAACAACAGCAAAAGTAGAGCTGCTACAACGACAGCTGCTGGGAGGACAACGCCATGCTCACCAAACTCCGAAATAAGCTTGTAGCCAGCAATTGTTATCGCCACAGATAGCAACACCGTCTCTGCATGCTGCACGCTGTTGGTGGTAGGTGGGTGTTCGTTCAATCTCCTGCTCTTTTGCGGGCGAGTTGCTACACTGCCGGCTGCTCGGCCGTCAGAACTGTGGCTACCATAAGACTGGCTGCTATCCGAAGACGAGGAACGGCCGCCCGTGTCTGTACCGCCCATCGCCCAGTTGCCGCTGCGATCGTCCCATCTCTCCATGGCTCGCAGAGTGGATAGAGTGCGTAATTTGTTGATGGAGGTGCTGCTACGGCGCCTGCGATAATGAAAAGCCGTGTCGCTTTGAGATTTGTTGAGTGTGGAAGTGCTGACGTGTTTCCTGACCATCCAATCGCTCAGTGCGTGAATGATTTCTTTATCGCGCTGCAATTGTCGTTGAACCAAAGAACGGGCGCGGAACGATAGACGGAAATAAAATATATTTGTACAAACACTTCAAATCACACTGCGTCCGAGACCTTTTGCAAAAACATGTATGCTCGAGTCAGTCAAGTGAAGCTGCCTCTCCCAGCCGTTCCATCCGCCATTAGCAGCGAGAGAGTCCCACAGCGGGCCGCGATAAGCGTTTATCTGCATGTGTGTGAGGCTGATTACTAGCGATCGGAGCCCTGTCTACCCACTTGACCAGTAACTTCTGCGCTTGCGCCTGTAGACAGAGGTTTTGTGACTATGATGAGCGTAGCGCGTGCTTCGAGAAGCGTTGCTGTGTGTGGAGAGTGGACTATCGCAACTATATCCACGTCGAGCTGTATCGGTGTACGCGTGAGCAACACGCTTGAGCCACTACCCAACAAACACCCACCTCCTCAGCCACCTTGAGCAGCCCCTTGACGAAGCCTTCCACCGCGCTGTCAGCGATACCGAGCCACTTCAAACACGCTAGATCGTCGATAAGCAGCAGTGGCGGTGTACTGTGACTGTGACTGTGGCTGTGATTGCGTATGGATTGTTCCGTCTGCGCCAGCAACGCTTCTAGTGCGCTTTCGCCCGCGTCTGCAAGCTGGCTGAATCCGTCGATGAATCCGACGGCTGCACTCAGCGGCGATCCCTGAAGCGTGATTTTATGGTTAGAATAATCCACGCTCTCTAAATACACCTTCCCACCAACTTCTTCGCACAAGCCTGCCAATGCTCCTTGGTATGCTCCGTTGATACGATACTCACCGGCCGCTGCACTGCCTGCGCCCGCTTGAGCTCATCCAGCAGCACAAACAGCCCCGAGCATCCTGGCTCATCCTTTACCACCGTCACTCTGCTTCTCTCTGGCAGTAACTCTGCGAGTGTCATTGGTTGTGTGGAGAAGACGTGTATATGGTATTACAATGTATTATTTGGCTGGTTTAACATATGATAGCGCATTAGCTGTTTATTTATTTATTTGTTTTTCTAATTTCTCATTTCCCATTATACTCATTAAGAGAAGATGTTCCACGGCTTAGGTATCATATCCCAATACTTCTTCATTGTCGACTCATTCTCCTCGTCGTCAAAGTTCTTCTTATCCTTGCTTGTGTGGTACTTGCTCCCTTTCTTGCGGTCCTCCGCGTCATGAGTCTGCTTCCATTCGGCTCTGAACTGCTCCTCGAGTGGGAGGAGCGATGCGATAAGTTGCGGCTCTTTGTCGATCTTCTCCTGAATTGGTTTAGCGAGTTTGCAATCGTTTTCGAGGACACTTGGGTGCAATCTCTCTGTGGTGCTCAATTCGAGTACTGGTTTTCTCTTGATAGGCATGCCTAAAGTGAAGATACCCGTGCGGCTGTCGTGCGGCTGCTGCTTGCCCCAGCCCTCCATCGGATTAGGGATGCTTCTGAGATACTCTATGTCGAGCAAGAGGAGGTGTTCAATGGATGCGCACATCCAAATAAGCGTGAGGTCACTCAGCTCGTGTTCTCTGTAACTACCACCGATGTCCGAGTGGCACCCTGTGAACCACACCTGCTTGCAGTGCTGCCCCTTGGCTAGGTTCTCCTTTTTCACCTCGAGCCTCGTGTCGACAAAGTTGGGGCGATTCTCGTGCAGGCTGAGTGCATGGTAGCAATGCTCAACCTTGTCACCAAGCACCGTGTCAGGGAAGCCCATGTAGTTCTCCTCGCTTTTCATCTTGGGGAAGAAGGAGGAGCTCAGCGAGGGCACACCGAGTGCACCGACTGTGTCGAACACACCAATACACTTGATAATAAATTGCCTCCCCTTGTGGCGGTTGTTGGCAGGGTTGCGCAACAGCCATGGCTCGAGGTAATTGCGCGCCTTCTCCGCCTTCTTTGGGTTCCCACTGTCGTTGCGGTCGTGATAGGCTTTGAAGATTTCGAAGAAATGCTCCATCTCCTTGTTGTTGAGAATACCAATGTCGTTGATCAGCGCGCCGAGTGTCCTTGCCGTGAATGCACCTCTGCTGAATCCAAAGAGAAATATTTCATCACCGTCGCAGTAGTTTTGCGACAGGAACGCGTACGCATCTCTGATTTTAATACCGAGAGTATTGCCTGTGGCACCGCCAATAAGCTGTTCAGAGAGTGACCAGCCAGTGCCGACACCACTGTAAAAGCAAGACGTCAGCTGAGCAATGGCGGCAGTAACGCGGCTAACTCACCTAACATAGTGGCAGATTTGCGGGGTTGGCGGAAAGTGTCTTCTGTCTTCCTGTGGATGGTGTGTCAGGTTTTGCGTCCTTTGTTTCCTGGGTGGGGTGAATTTGAGCGTGTTGATGAGTGCATATGCATATGCATAGTGCATAGTGCGCCGTGCGTCATGGCACAAAACACACAACACCAAGACATCGCCTCGACCACCCGCAACTCACCTGCCTAATGGCTCTCGTAAGTCTGAGGATATTGGTGTACTCCTCCTCAGCCTTGGTAGCCAAACCATCCTGCCAGGTTCCGTCGCAGCAGACGATCAAACGTCTCGGATATTTGTCTCTGGTATTATTGTCTTGATCTTTGCGCAGCTGCTCGATAGTGATTGGTGGTCCACCATTAGGTGCGTGCACCGCGAGATCCTGTACTGTGTTGTGCGAATTGGACATACTTTCGGTTGTGATTGTGGTGTAAAAAGAGAGCTAGCCAAGCTCATCTTAATATAGGCTTCAATTAAGGCACGCAGTCGAGGGCCAGTGCATATTTAACTTCGTGCCAGTGAACGAATTCTGAGTCAAATTAAAATTCAATTTCGAATTCAGCTGAGACTGTCTCACGTCGTAAGGTTCCGTGTGCGACATGTGCCGCGTGTGCCTTGTGCTAGCTTTGGCATACACTTCTCTGACAACGTTGAAAGTTGAGGACGTATGACGTATGGTGGATAAATGACGCATGCATCCTTCGGCAGCGGAGGGAACATGAATGGTATTGATCAGTGAGAACCACTGTAAAAACCTCCGAGATTGCCGCTATGAATTTAGCCCCGCTTAAGCACCAACCGCAGCTGTCAGATACACTTGACCGAGTCATGTGGAGGTAAGTGAATTGACAGCATCTGCCGGTGTATGGATATGGCAAGTACTACCAATGATATGGCCATGACATTCTACAACACCCTATTACGTTGACCGACGCTTTTATCTTCAATTTGATTTGATTTGATCCGAGATTTGAAATTTGCTCAGATGGCACGTGGCTAATGGGATATAGAATAATTACAGCGCCTAATCCACTCACGAGAATCACAGATAATTCCCATCAACTTATCCCGCTGCGTCTCTTGCAACTCGACGGCGATGTTTAGATTGGCAAGAGCAGCGACAAGAGCACCACGCACAGCACGCCCACTCAGCACCACTCCACCCACACGCGATGCGCTTCTCTACTTGGAGCACCGCGACGGGAAGCTGAATGCTGGTACGCTGTCGGCGCTGACGGCCGCTCAGAAGGTGAATGGCAAGGTGGTTGGAGTGATAGCCGGGTCCGAGAGCATTTCGAGTGCCATTGACTCCGCCCGAAGACTCCCTCTTAGCAGACTGTTAGTGGCACACAGCGAGCAATACGACCACCATCCACCCAGCACACTCGCACCACTACTCAAGACGCTCATGGAGAAAGACGACTCACTCACTCACCTGTTCGCCGCGCACACAGCTGTCGGGAAGAACGTTCTCCCGCGCGCAGCTGCCCTACTCGATACATCCATCATTGCTGATATACTCTCTCTCGAAGACGGCGGAGAGGTGTTTACGAGGGGCATTTACGCAGGTAATGCCATCAGCACCGTGAAGAGTGGTGAAAGCAGGAAAGTCGTCTCGGTCAGAGCTACAGCTTTCGATGGCGCAGACTCATCTAGCAGTGACCAGGTGGTTGTGGAGGAGGTAGCCCCAGTGCAAGTGAAAGACCACGCTCCACACGTTTCGGAGGAAATGACTCTTACTGCTCGCCCTGATTTGGGCAGCGCGGCCAGAGTCGTGTCGGGTGGTAGAGCACTCAAGTCGGCAGAGAACTTTGGTTCCATTATTGAACCACTCGCTGACTCCCTAGGCGCTGCTATCGGCGCTTCGAGAGCCGCTGTCGATAGTGGCTATGCTGATAACTCGCTACAAGTAGGCCAGACGGGTAAGATTGTCGCGCCGGTGAGTGAAAAAGTGGTTTGTGTGTTGCTGCTGACTGTTACGGCCACTCAAACAGGAACTTTACATGGCTATTGGTATTTCAGGCGCCATCCAGCATCTGGCTGGAATGAAAGACTCGAAGCTGATTGTGGCAGTGAATAAGGTGAGTCAGTAGTGTTATGCATGTACTCAACCACTCACAACACAACCAAAGGACCCAGAAGCACCAATATTCCAGATCGCTGATGTTGGCCTCGTTGGAGATCTTTTCCAAGTCGTCCCAGAGCTTACCAAGAAGCTATCATAGGAATCACGCAGCATTTGTAATCTAATATAATTTTCAGCACACATAAACTTTGTTATAAATTAATAATTTTCACCGATTTTTATACCACGCCCGCCGAGATGACAACTTTAATCGAATCTTATCAATATTGGTAGTCGAGCGAAAACTCGCACTGGATTGAAATGAATCAAGATGCAGACAGCAAACGGCGCAATTCACAAAGTTGGCAATCGTCGCATTCGAGTAATCCCAGTCTAAGTTTTCTGCCGACGGAAATAGCCTCGCATTTACCAACGACGAGCAGCGCACTCGACTATCTCGACCTGCATGGGACGGTGGAGGCGGTGTGGAGTGCCGGCGAGCGACTCCAGCGGGGTTTCTACGAAATGGAGGACAGAGTGAGGCAGTTGATCGACACCAACGCGACGTCGAAGCGTTCTCTCGAGATGGGGCGCGAGCTTCTGCGAATGATAAGCGAATTGCGCAGTATGGATACAGAGAAACTTCACCGTCAGCTCCCCTCGGTGCATCTGCAGGTGCAGATGGAGGCAGTGAGCGAGCGACTGAAATCGGTGATAGCGGCATCCGCTTCTGCGTCTGCTTCTACATCCACCTTTACTGCGGAACAAGCCGCGGTGGTGCTGGAGAAGTGGGACGAGATCCGTCGGCTCGTCGAGGCTGAGGTACATACTAAAGCGCAGATGGTCGAGCACGGCTTCGACTCGGCACGCACAGCTATCGAGTGGGCCTTAGCGCGCGCGCAGAATGGTGCACGTCTTATCCAGTTCAGTGAGCTGCCCGATGCGTGGAAGAACAACGAACATATACTCACTGGATACCGATTCATACCGATACACAACAACAAGAGCGAGTTATTCCGATCTGCATTTACATGGCACAACGAGACGGTTAAGTAGGTGAAGCGCTCTTTAAACACTCACCTCTAACACCGCTGCAGCGTACAGACGCACCTGTGGGCTGCTGTTGGAGTGGCTCTGCTTTTCGCCTATCACATCGCTGCGCCTCATCCTGCGTGGGTGGCACACGACAGCACGTGGTCTGACAATTTGGTGATGATGGGTTTTCTCCTCGCCGCGCTAAAGTGCTTGGTGTTCTCCAGTCTGTGGCACATCCACGCTGGGTGTGCAGATAAGCGCATCTTCGAACACTACGCATGTGTTGACTACGTCGGTATCAGTTCGCTCATCACAGCGAGTGTGACGGGCGTGACGTACTACGGGCTATACTGTGACGACGTGACACGCAACACACTCCTCACCTTCATCATCTCCAATGCCATAGCAGGCAGCTACCTCCCTTTCACCGAGTCGTTCAACAGGAAGGAGAGCCGCGGGTATAGGATTGGGTTCTTCGTGTATATGGCCATTTGCGGTGCAGCGCCTATACTGGCTATGGTTCACTATCATAGTCTCGCTAACACCCTTTCCTTCCTCGCACCCCTTATACCGTCCCTCCTCTTTTACGTCGTAGGGCTCGTCGTTTACGCCCTCCAGATACCTGAGTGCCTCGCACCCGGCCGCTTCGATTTCGCTTTCGCGAGCCATAATGCTTGGCATATCGCCGTCGCTGCTGCTATCTTTTTGCATTACAGAGCTATTGTGAGCATGCACGCGTCGCGATATCTCTTTGCATCGTCGTAAAAACCTTGCGAGAGAATGCAGCGACGAGTTAATGACTTTATAGATATTTGATTTTTAATTTTTAGTTTGTGTGAGGTGCTAGAGTGATGGCCGTGTGAGCCGCGTTAGATCCGGGACCCCACATGCAGGCCGAGGGGGAGTGACCAATGAGGAGAAAGGTAATTGAAGAGAGATAAATACTAATAAGATGATGGATATGGATATAAGCACGCACGAGATTACACACGAAATAAAACGCGCACTCCACTCGACTTACTCCGCTACATCCATGATCAATGAGCGATTTGTCAGCGCAGGATGAATTCGCCAATAAATTAGAACCGCCACCAGAAGCGCGTGAGCTGGGCGCGCCCAAGACACCATCGATACTGCGAAATTCCAAGGAGGGGGGTGAGTGTGAGTGAGGGTGTTTGGCTGCGATGTAGAAGCAGATGACTCACCCTGTATGCCCTAGCTACAGCCACAGCCCCGCGTAAAATGTCGGCTGATGGCGTGTCGTTCGCCCCACTTCCACAGCGGCCGGCGTCGATGCCACGGCGCAATTCTATCACTCTCGGTGTTGCAGCGCGCTCTAGCTTTTTTAATGGCGGCGGTAACAGTGGAAATGCTAGTAATATACACAGAAATTCAGATGGTAGCCTCGTAAAAACGTTTACGGCGCAGGAGTGGAAGGAGATGGAGCAATCACAGGAGAAGAACGTAGTCGATCTCGGGGATGTCGCTGTTGATGCTGGGAAAAGGCTAGTCAGACTATTTAGACGTGGTGAGAATAGAGATGTAGAGAAGGGTAAGAATGGAGATAAGAATAAAAACAAGATTAAGGATAAGGATAAGTTTATGGATAAGCAGTTGGAGGATGTTGGCGAGCAGAAGCTGGAAGAGGAGGATCAGGATGATCAGGATAACCACCACCACCACCACCAACAACACTACGATACAGACAGCAGTATCGGCACACTCTCCCCAAACACAAGCCATAGCCACGTCAGCCAATCGACAGCAGATACCAGCCACGGAAATTCATCGGTACACGCGCGCACGTCATTCAACGATCTTCATCCGTATAAGCGGGGTAATGATGAGCAGTTGAAGGATTATGCGCTGGGATTTGTGGGTGGATAGTGTGGTGAGTGTGCTAGCTGACATATTCCAGGATCCAGATAGACTCAAGGCTAAGAGGGAGCAGATGTGATGGTTGAGAGTGAAAAAAAAGGATGAAAAATGCTAAACATGCTATATTTCGCGCTATTTGCGCATATCGCGCCAATCACCCCTTTTACATGTAAACTACGCAAATCACGCCAGACACTCAATCAAAACGCCAAACACGTAACATGTACTATACAGAAATGCTGATTAGATAGGGAGGATATTGCTTGCACCCCTGAAAGCCATTCTTCCGCCGAATTTGAGGGTCGTCAAACCGCCCGGGAAGTATTGGAAGATATAAGTGAGGAGAGCCGCGAGTTGGATGAGACCAGCGACGAGGACGCCGATATAGGATTTGGCGATGAGTGCAAAATATATGGTGAGCGAGAGTGAGGAGAGGTATGAGACAGAGAACACGATACGCTCCCTGCTGAGGAGGTGTTTTAGGTGGTTGAGCGGCCCAACGAGGAGAGCGAAACTGAGCGCAAGTTAGAGAAAGTGTTTGTAGAACCAAAGCAACCCACGCAGCCATCACCAACACACTGCCCATGCTAAACGCTAGCGCAAACTTGTGGGGCCGTATCGGGAGTATAGGGAGAAAGAGGAAAAAGGAGAGGAGAAAGCAGGCAGCGCTGCCAATGAGGCAGATAACAAAGCCCAAGAAGCGCTCCCAGCGGTTGAGTGCAAAATACGCTTCTTGCTCGTTTGAGTTGTGCTGCGAGTTGAGGGGAATGTAGTCTGAGATGGAACTTGAGAGAGTGGCGTAGAGCGATTGCGGGGGTTGTGTCTGTGGCTGTGCCTCTGTTTGTGACTGCTCTTGTCCCTGCGACTGCCCCAACCACCTAAACGATCCCATCGACTGGCTGAAAAACGCTATAGAATAATCAGCCAATAACACGGCTGGATCCACCAACACCCACACTCTGCCGACATTAACGCTATTTCACTCTTGGTTGTTCACGTCCATCTCCTCGTCGACCATCTCTTCCATCTCTTAAAACACGCCGACGACGCCCAAAAAATGACAAATAACTGGGGTTCAAGTGCCATGCGCTCAGCGCTGTCGCAGGATCTCACTGGCTGTCTTTTCAGCTTTATCCTCCCACTCCTCCCCACGGCAGAAGAGTATGCGATAAAAGAACAAACAAGGCTCCTCTTAGAGAGGATTATCGTGCGAGTCAGCCCTGGTGCCCGCCTCACCGCCTTTGGGTCTATGGCCAATGGTTTTGCACTCAGGAACTCCGACATGGATTTGCAGTGTATTCTCGACCCAGCCAGCGAGCCACTGTCCTCTGCCGAGCTAACTACTATCGTCGGCGACCTCATCAGGCACGAGACCAACTTCCTTGTCAAGCCTCTCCCAAAAGCACGCATCCCCATCATCAAGCTCACCCTCTCCCCCACGCCTTCTCTCCCATATGGCATTGCCTGTGATATCGGCTTTGGCGGCCAGCTGGCCTTGGAGAACACCCGCCTTCTCCTCGGCTACGCTTCTGTCGACCCTCCACGCCTCCGCACTCTCGTTCTCTTCATTAAAGTCTGGTCAAAGAGGCGCAAAATTAATAGCGCGTATAGAGGCACACTCTCCAGCTACGGGTTCACTCTCCTTGTCATTTTCTTCCTCACTCACGTCAAGCAGCCTCCCGTCCTCCCCAATTTACAGCGCATCCCCCCCATCAGACCCGTCTCTCCCGAGTCCGCTAGCTACGACGGTAGGAACATCTACTTTTTCGACGACGTCGCTCTCCTTCGCCAGGAGTGGTCTTCTGCCAACACCCAGTCGGTCGGCGAGTTGCTTTGGGAGTTCTTCCGCTTCTACGCCAAGGATTTCAACTATACCCACGACGTCATCTCCATTAGAACCCAGGGCGGCATCCTCTCCAAGGACGCTAAAGGCTGGGTCCAGGATTTAGAGGTTGATGGCGCCAGCGAGTTTGCCCGAGACAGAAATCGCCTCTCGATAGAAGACCCCTTTGATACCTCGTACAACGTCGCTCGCACGGTGACTGCTGACGGTGAGGTTGAGTATAGCGGTACTTGCGTCTTCTGATCTCCCACCACAGGCCTTTACACTATTCGCGGCGAGTTCATGCGCGCTTCGAGAATGCTTCAGACTGTCGGCAAAGTGGACACTCTGCCGTCGCAAGTGTTGGTAGATCTATGCGAGGAGCGCGACGACGCTCTCGTGCCTGCACCTTTCACCAGTGGTGTGCGCACACCACGCCCACTCATCAACCCGTCGCTAGGACCAACTCTGCAGCCGCCGCCGGGTGTAACTACTTTACCAAGCGTTCAAGGCGTGCATACCGGCTACTCACCGACGCAAACACAATCGTCTATCCTCCCCACGCGCAAACCAAGTGAGCAGATGACAGGAATGACGGGATTCGGTGTGTCTGCGTTATCCTTATCTTCATCATCACCACCTGGAGCAAATGGAAGCACACTGCAAAACACCCACCAAAATATACACACACAAGCACAACCCCGCAGACACTCCTCATCCCCGTCACATGCACACGCACTCTCACTTGCGCTGAACGCCGCACAGAGCGAACGCGTCCGCAACGCCCACGAAGAACACCTTATGTACCAGCATCCGCAATCGCACACGAAGCCTCTGGGTAGTGCGTTCTGGGAAGCGGAGAATCTCGTGTCGGATGAGAGTACGCGGGCGGATATGAGCAGCAGTATACCACGACGCGCTAGTTCGGGTGCTAACGTGGGTCCGGCGTGGTTGGCGCGTGTGCACGAGCGCAAGTACGCCCCTAAGCACCACCTAAAGGCGACCATCCCAAGTGTTGTAGGGCCATATGCCGATGCGAGCGTGAGTGGGAGTGCAACTGGCGATGCTTGCGAGCATGCGGAGCACGGCGAATTGGAGATGGGTTGGACACACCCACACCCACACTCACATACTCAACCTTTCACGCACGCTCAATCTCACCCACCCATTCCCATTCCCGCCCCCTTGCGCCATTCACCCCGCCTCGCTAACGCTGCCTTGCACTCGCGGGCATCGAGCAGCGCTGAGGCGGTCGCTGCGGCAGCAACGACCGCGAATAGCGTCAACGCGTCGCCAGCCCAGCTCATACAAAAGCAGATGGAAGGGGGGAGCGGGAGCTGGAGTGGTACACACAGTCACATCCACACAAACGCTCATACAACCACACACACTCCTACCCCCGCCCAGATGCGCATACCGACTTTCGTCACCAACGGCGCCGGCCAGCAAATCAAAATCACGCCGTCGACATTTACGCAGCCGTCAGAAGCAAACACCCCGACTAACTCGCCGCCACTGTCGACGACGTCGACGCTCAGTGCACCCGCCCACGCGCCGAAGGAAGGTAGTGGGATTGAGGTGGGCGAAGGCGATGAAGACGACGGCGCTACTCTAGGTCTTGGGTTAGGCTTCACCCCTCTCACTTCCTCACTCTCGTCATCGCATCCTCGCTACACGTACACATTCGGTCAGACCCCCTCGCTTAAACCTGAGACTCTCACCACTTCTGCTCTCACCCTCGCAGCTGATGTGCGCGTACCCCCGCCGCGTATGTCCGCCCGACGGTGGCTGCGCCTTCAGAAACAGGCCGTGGCACGACACAAGAGTGAGAGTGAGAGTGTAGAAGGCGATTCAGCGACACGGGAAGGCAGAAAGGGAGAAGGGGATGAGAATGGAGATGGATTAGCGCAGGTCGATACGCAAGGCATGCAAGAAACAGAAACACACTCGCGCCTACTCTCCCCCACACACTCCCACTCCCCCTCTCCCCCTGCTCACACGCGCTCTCTGCCCACCCGCTCGCGCTCAGTGCCATCAACACCGCGCGTACTTGCCAAGACGCCGCGCGTCGCCAGCACAAGCAGGAGCAGTGGCACAGGCACGTGGAACAGAGAGGGCGAAATGGATAGGTATAGGCACGACAAATATGAGAAGGCGATCAGCGGCGGACGTACTTACTCGCGCATCATTCCCAACGCCTCGTCGTCCCTCCCAACCCCTCTCCCACTCCTCGACAAAGTTAGCATGGGCAACGCGGGTGGCGTCGATAGAGATGACCCGCCTTTCAAACCTAATTTGGGTGGGTTTGCGCTAGATGATGGTTTTCCAGCACTAGGGAGCGTCGCGAGTGGTAGTGGCAGTGGCAGTAGCGGTGCTCACACTCACTCTCCCTCTCCCTCTCCCTCTCATACCCTCCTCCCTGCTAGGAAGAAATACTCTTGGCAACCTTCTTCCCTTGGCGAAATCGCAAGCTTACCGAAAACGCCACACATCCTAAACACACCAGCTAACCACGAAAAACGCAGATCGGCAAGCGTCGGTAGCGACACCAGCAAGGGCAAGTCGGGCTCCAAGAAAAAGGTAGGCAAGGAAAAGCCTCAGCATCAGAGAAAACACTCGTCGCAGTCGAGTAAGTAGGTAGTGGATGTGTGGCCCCTTTTCTTGGTTGCATTGCGAGTATTGCGAGCACAGGAATACAGCGAGCACAATGAGCGCAACACACAAAAACAAGATCACCATGGATTCATCACTTTCCTTCTTCTCCTACATCTAATTCATCTGCTTCTTCTAATCACAGCACAATATATACGCTCTCACGAAATATTTCATCAAATCAAATCAAATCAATTAGCAAATCAAATAACACATGAACACATGACTTCATCACATTACATCTAATAGAAAATCAAATATACTGCATTTATCTCTCCCTCATCTCATCTCCATCAGCTACCCCGTCGTACGTCTCCTCTCGCTCCCTGCTTTCGCTCTAACAAACCGCCCACAGCCTCGCAGCCCTCTCCACCCCACCCGCCTCTGCTCTCGCAATTTCCTTTTTCTTCTTTTTGTTGTATCTCTTTCCCCTTTATTCACTAAACAATAACATAAATTAAAAACGTATACACAAAAGCTCGGGACAAATACCTTACGCTAGACATAGATCATTACACATATTCACCATTCTGATGTTCTTTTCCCTATTATTGGAAGAAGGTACTCAAGTAGTTAGAACTTCCTTCGTCCCTTTTACGCTTCTTTGACAAAAATGGGTAGCGATTACTTAATTGATCAATTGCGTTCTTAAGTCCTTCGCTTGGTATATTCCTTGGGTTATTCGTCCCACGTTGGATATATGTAGCAACAATCGATGTCACAGAATTTGGCAACATAGTTTGGTCGGGGCCTGATAAAACTAACTTGACGAGCTTTGATGCCGTCTCTTTGCTCTCGGCGATGTTGCAAATATGGTTCCATCCAGAACGCTTGCGATGATTTGTGAACCATTGGTCTACCTGCAATTCTTTAGAATGTAAAAAAAAGAGTCACCGGCCTACATACTTGTTTCAAGCTAGCACCATCTTTAGCTGCAAGATATTCTCTTTCTGATTTGTCCGAAGGATACGGATAAGCAATGTTATCTGTAAAATACTGATGACACGCCTCGAATTTTATGTTTCGAGTTGTATATTGAGTTTCATTGAGAGGATTAGATGTGGATACGCCTGCGGCAACTGGCTCCCTACCAGAATAGTTGGTAAGACTTTCTAATTGTATGACTTTACTAGTCTTATTGATTCTGAACATCAAATTTTGAACGATATTAACGACAAATGGCGACAGTTGTCCACTTTTGTATTCAGAGTCGTATTCAGCACTGAACTTCCTGAAAGTCTCAACAAAGTTTCGCAATAATAGTCTTTGATTCAGGACGCCTCGAAAGAACAGATCTTCTATGTAGCATGTATAAACTATCCACGAAATATTGAATTTGTGAATCTTCGACGATATTGCATTAGCTATCAACGTCTCCTTATTCATTTTGGATTACCTTTGTGATGGTTGCTGATGGAGGGTCTAGTGTCAATTGACCCCTATTCTCACAATGTACACAAAGAAATAAAATTGCTAAATCTATTCGTTTTAAGAAATTAAATTTCTTTTGGTTTTTTAGCTGTTGTGCTATTAGTGAAATATCTAGTGTTACATATATACGTACAACCATACTTGGATCTAGCATTAGCACGACCGACGACACCGCTGAAGTCCAAAGCGCCTCTAATAATCTTGTATCTGATAGAGTGTCAGTTTATCATTGAGATTATATTTGGCTTACCGAACACCGGGAAGATCTTGCGTACGGCCACCGCGCAACAAAACCACACTATGCTCCTGCAGATTGTGTCCTTCACCAGGTATGTACGCACGTACTACCCTTCCATTCGAAAGCTTTACACGTGCTACTTTACGGATAGCTGAATTTGGTTTCTTGGGCTTAGTAGTGTAAACTTTGGTACAGACTCCTTTCTTTTGAGGGTTTTTTTCTAATGCTGGTGCTTTTGAAACCTTGGGGAATGATTTACGAGCTCCTCTCATGATTTGGTTCAAGGTAGCAAAGTTGGTGGCAGTGGATGAGATCGACCGCCGAGTAAGGACTGAAGGATGAGCGTGTACTTGAGTACGTAGATTCAATGAAGCGAAAGACCTCAAGAATGAATTTGCAAGTGACATCTTCCTGTGATGGAAGTTGAGTTTAAAGAGAAGTTTCTGACAACGATGAGCGTCGACTATGACGAGGACACCAATATAGGACGTAATGATAGAAGCTCAATCAAGAGCCTGAACTCACTTTGGAAAAGACTTCCCACTGATGCTGCATGCGACAATGTCATCGATCTCGTAACCCAAATACAGTACTGCAAGCAGTACGAACCAAATGGCGACTGGGATAGAGTTAGTCACTATGTCTGATTGCAAAATAGCTGAACAGACGCCAGCTCGAAGGGACAGCGGATAGCAACATGAGGTCTTTAGTTGACTTGGAAAATCGCACTCAACTAAAGCAATCCATCGCGAGCGACTTTATCGATGATATTGAGCAGGAAGCTGAAATTGTGAGTGTCTCGTGGTTATTAGCAAAACGTGCTAACATGTCAAAGGTTAAACCAGAGACTCTTTACAGACAGAAACTGAGCAATCTTATGCATAGTTATAATAACAAAACATCACGTCAAAAGTACGGCGATAGTGATAAGTTTTCGAGTTACTACAATTCCATTTGGGTACGTCACAAACGCGTCACAACGCGTCAATTCATTAACATTGAGTAGGCTGTTTCTAAGCCGGAAGAGGTTGTACCAAGCATTCGAAAACTCATTCCAAAAGGTTTGTTTGGGTCAATTCGTGCTCTCCTCGTGCTAATCATAATTTCAGAGAGTGATGATGAAGATGATGATGACTCTGACGTTGAAATTGGAAGTATACGCCAGAACTTCAATGATCCGATCACTCTTTGCTTGTTTGAAAACCCGTACACTTCGTCAGTTTCCCTTCCATGGTGCAAAGTTCAGCTAACCAAAAAATCAGTGACAAATGCAAGCATTCTTATTCTTTCAATGCAATTAAAGAATATCTTCTTGGTCAGGCAAAGATATGTCCATACAGTGGCTGTAGCGTGAACATATCAATGATCGATCTGAGGGAAGATCAAAGATTAGCGAAAAGGTAACATCTCAAGTCCATTCTTTCAAAGCTAATTAACATCAAAGGGTCAAACAAATTGCAAACAAAGAATCTGAAACACAACATTATCATCAAATCGACGAATGATAAAGATAACTACATATGTATTGATGTTGTACAATTAATTATATAAAGCTTTGATAATAGCACATTTCACTTTCATCTGCCAAACTTTGTAACTTTGGTGCTCCTTCTGCATTGTGCATTCTCCCATGAACAAGTCCTTCCCTCAGCAATGCTTGAATTGCATCAACAACCTCAAGTCTGTCGTACGCTTTGCTGAAGCATTTTCTGAGTTGAGTCTACACACATGTAAGAGCTCTTTCCAAATACATTCAATCCACTTACCAAAGAAATACCGGGGTAGATCATCAGAGTACTGATCAGAGCAAAGAGCACACTTCTCCACGTACTTTCGACAGCGTTTCCTTCCAGCTTAACCCATTGACGAGGATAGACATATTTATCATTGATTTTGACACACCAGTTTTCACCGAACTTGGATTTTACTAACCTATCAGTGTCATATCCTGCAACGATGGCGGAAGCTGATCCAAGTATTGCATCAATCTCCATATTGTTTGGTACTTGATCTTTAGACAGACCGACTGGACCACAATGCTCGAGGATTGGTATTTGCCTACACTCATCTACCTCCATTGGGTGTGTATAGATGTGGTTTGGCAAGGGCGGTAATTGAATTGCTTTATTGCCCTTAGAGGTGATAGAAATAATGTTTTCGTAATCATCGTCCTCTGGGTGCACATTAGCAAAGCAGCCACAGATGGATCTAAATAGACTTACGAACAGCACGACTACCGAGAGAATCGAATCTAGCACTAAAGTTATCAATGTTAATGCTGCACTCGAGTTTATGGGATGATATGCAGTTCAAGAGTGCTGCCTGAAGAGGCTCCTGCACAACAACAGGCCAGATTGAAAATTTGCCCTCCTGAACAGCAACAGTCGAATCAAACAAGCTTTGCATAAACGCTGCTTGCCACGGTCCATGACTATCATGCTTATAACTATCAGTAAATGCATATAGCGGTGTTGGACCGTCTTGCTTGACTGGTATGCAAAGAATATTTTCGGCCTTAATGTTTTCAAGCGCAGTGAAGAATGTGTCTTCTGAGAAGTTCTCAAGAAGCTTCTGCGATCTTTCTGAATGACCGACTTCTCTATCATGCGTTGACATCTAAACCTATTTGAGTAAGGCAAAAAAATTTAGGACAAACCCCACCTTTATTGCAACTTCTGCGAGTTTTACGTTCAGCTCCTCAACTGTGTTCACAGCCTTTCCAGTGTCAACTTCAAGTTGGTCGGTAGCATTCATCTTGGAATATGCACGTTCTCTTGCGACCTCTGTTTGAGCAGGGTCAAACAAAATTGCTTGTAGACTGCTGTATGATTGAGTGGGTTCTTCAGTGACATCAAATTGATCAAAGAAACCTTCAAGGCTATCAGGTACACTCAAGACTTCCGTAGCATTACTCGTCGATGTAGTATTGATCCACCTGAGAGTATGTCAGAAAAATTGAAGCCCTCCCATAGAGACTTACAGGGCTCTTTTGTCGATATGAGTTCTAATGAGGTTTAGATGTTCAACGAGGTCAATGTTGTCGATACTCGACGCTTTGTCCATCTTTGTATCTTTGATAAAATCCTTGCAAAGATTTTCATATTCTTGTGCCAAACGCTCGACATAAATCTGTTCTTGACGATCTTCCAGAATGACCTTCTCATGATTTCGTAGCTGACCAGTCTTGAATCTAGGGAATACTCGTATTGCTGCAGTCAATGTAGGATTTTTGTACTTTTTCGTGTGAGACTTAATGACAGCGATAGTGTCACGAAGAAGCTCTTCAGTGTCAGCATTCCAATAGTCATAGTGTCTCGTCTGTCGAGCGCTATATCCCTCAGGAACTTTCGAAAAGTCAGTATAGGTCTAAAAATGAACGACCACGCTCACAGAGTCTTTTATGGTCTTCAATGATATCGTCAATGGCCTTCCCAGGCGGTTGCTCAAGAGGAGGGTCAAACCTGTACTCGTTTTGTCTTTTCGGCTTCGGCTTTCTCTTTTTCTCTGTTCTCATTTTAAGCTGTCGTACCTGCTCGGCGACCACTTTATCCTCATTCTCTTCCTCTTGATCCATGTGCCGGGAGCGTGCCCTTTGAACTTTAGCGTCAACAGACTTGCTGTACTTATTAGACTTTCTAAGTTTTTTCGAACTCTTTGAACACTTTTTCTTTGTGTCGATGATCTTCTTAGATTCAAGCTTTTCTCTCTTTGAGGATTCTTCTGCAATGTAATCTTTAACCAATTCTGTGGGCGCTGCACAGGTATAAGCAATCTCGTCAAATATCTCTTGAGTTGCTGTCGCTAATTCATCATGCTTTTCGTCGAGTAGGTGTGTAAGGTATCGCCTTTGCAACACCGAAAGCAGTCCAGTTTCTTGCCAAGCAGAACGTCTTTGCATCATTGCAGCAAAGGATAAAAAGTTTGAAATATCTTGCGTTTGGTTCTCGTTTGTTTTGGTAGTCTTAGAAGCATCTTGGCTGTTCAAAGCAAGCGTCTTCAATCTTTCAAAGTATTTGTTGACGTCTTCTGCAGTGTTGAGCGTCATACCATCCCGAAGCACCGGTTTGTCTTCGAATGACAAGAAAAGACCATTCTTTCTTAATTTGAAGAATTCCAGCTTTTGAGGGACCCTGAGTTCTTTTACACCTTTCAAATTGTTGGCATGGGGTGTCTTCTCTGTGGTAATTTCATCGACTTCTTCCATAAGCTCAACCAGGTTCAAGTGCCACAAAATGCGAATGCAATCTATGACAAAGTGATACCTTTTTGAAAAAGCCTCACCAACCATTTTCTGCAAATGATGTGGCAGATCCTTGACGCGGAGCTTACTCTTTGAATTATCATATTTATACTCCAGTGCCATTGCATCTACTTTGGTCCACGGGAATAGCTGCATGTGTTGCTCAAGAGGAATATCGGTCCGGAAATAATTAAGCGAAATTATAGGCTCCTCTTCGCTGATGCAATGAGTCAGCTCGTTCTTGTGCTGCATCTCACTTGTTAAAAGGAGATAGAGCTTGTGAGCTTTCGTAAACTTTCCACTTATGTAACCATGAAGTCTTGCTACTGCCTTGACATCTGACAATATAGTTTTTCTAACCTCTTCGCGCTGAGATGGATCGTGACAATCTTCAGGCAGTTTTAAGTTGCCACGTTTATTTTTGAGAGATATGTAGCCTATATTATCGGAAACAATTTCCTTCTTAGCACTTCTGGGCTGATACATCTGCATCATATCCTTTCCTATTTGTGCTTTCTTGTCTCGGAAAACGTGTGATTGTGGATCGAGGTCAGATAAGTAAATTAGCTTTTTCTGGATTGCACCTTGACCGTAAGTCCGACTTGAAACAATTGTCTGTTTGAGTTTTCCTTCCTGGAATAAGACATTGAGCGTCTTATTCATAGCAGCTTTGTCAATTAGTGGTGCCGTCTGATATTTTGGACCATGCACGTATTTCTGATATACGTCGTAGGATTCACGTGATGCTTCAACTATACCTCCATTGCCTTTAATTGCACCAAACAAATCTTGAAGCCTGCGGTGATGTGAGAGGTCTGTGCGTTCAGATCGCATCTTCTTAATAGCATGTTTGGTCTTCCTGACTCTAGGTGCTGACGCCACAGCTGCAGGCGTGGTAGGTCCTAGTTCTGGTTCCGCATTGCCTGTGTCGAATTCATGGGGGTTTTCTTTGGTGTCGAGTTCGTTGATTTGTTCCGCGTCGTTCACGGAGATGTTTGGTTGGCCACTCTCAGCGACATTGCGAGTAATGTTAATCTCATTTGTTCCTTCTACACCACCAACATTATCAACATCCTCATGCGCCCCAAGTTGATGTTTTTCTGTTTCATAACTTTCATCTTTCTGATCATTTTCGTCTTCATTATGTTCAGGTTGATAGGCGGCTGACTCGTCACTGTCTAGCTCCGGACTTCCTATCTTTTTACGCTTCGACGATTCCCTTTCAGAATCTTCATCTATGATGATAGGAGCGGAAGAAGGTATTTTTATACTTCCTCTCGATCTAAGCTTTCGCTTTGAAGGCGTGTCACTAATCCTTTTATTGTTCTCATCTGAAGATCCTTTCTCATCAGGTGGGCTTGTTTTCTTGTGGGTTTCCTCTAAAGATCTTGCATCTGGCTTGATGTTCGTACTAGAAACTTGGTCAGTATCAGAATTGATTTCGATTTCAGTGCTATTGGTTCCATTCTGAGCACTTTCATTGAATTGGTCTGGTGCTGACTTCTGTGTGGAAGCTTCCTTCGCTGATGACTGCTCTTTATTCATCGCTGATGCTGCTTCCGCTTCAGCTATCATCTTTTTAGAAGGTCTTCCTTTTTTCTTTTGAGGTAATGATTCAGCAACTTCATCCTTATGAGTACGTTTCTTCGATGCCTTTGAAGGAGTTTCTGTCTCTTCTGGCTGCCCGGAAATGCTCCTAGGAGTTGCATTTGCGAAGCTTGCAGTAATTTCTGTTTTGCGAGGTCTACCGCGCTTTTTCACCGTCCCTGTATCAGCAGGTGGATCTGTCTTGCGGGGTCTGCCAAGCTTTTTAGGAGCAGGACTTTGATCAGGCGTTGCACCAAAAATGAGACCTTGTCTATTATTTTTCTTCTTTCCAGTTGCTCCGATCAATTTAGCAATGAGCGCTTGGTAATCTTGACGCGATGCACATCCACTGTCAGTTGCCAAACTACTCAGCAAGCCAGCGTCCTCTGAAACAAGGTCATCTCCAACATCCAAGCCCTCTCTTTCTGCACGCTGGACGAAGTTGCTCCGTGAAAAATATACCTGTCTGCGCTCACGCCCACAAGACTCAGTGATTGACTTCAAAGCAAGGTCACTCAAATTACCAGGATCGTGGTCTGTCTCATGACGCAGCAAAATTGATTCAAGCGTTCTCCTATTTATCATTGGGAGAGTGTTTTTGATTGCCTTTCAGTTGTCAGTTTATACTCAGAATAAAATAAAGCGAAGAAGAAAGCTTACAGTCATAGTTATTCCAGATATACCTGATTCGTGAACGATGTTCATAACTTGCTTCTCGATTGTAATAGCAAGTGTGATTCCAAAGGTGTCAGTGCTGTCGTCGTCGTCATCGTCTTCTTCATCGTCTCCAGGACTCATTCCACTCAGATCTTCATTCATGATATTTTGAGGATGACTAAAAGTCTCATCTTCATCAGGGATTCGCAAGCAATTAAGGCGCATTGATCGAGTAGAGGCCTTGATAGAGCAGCGCTCGAGGTATCCTTCATCAATCATCCTGCCCAAATGACGACCGACAACTCTTCGAATGAATTTATTACCCGCTGGAAACCCAATTTTGACGAAGATGAATTTGTGGTGGATGATTCGATTGGGACAGTTTCTGATCAGCTTCAAAATGCGACTTCTGAGCAAAGGAGCATTGTTTAAGTGAGCCTCATTTAACGGAGAAAATTGAGGTAATCCATCTGAGCCCCGAATTTGCTCTCCCTCTTCATCACAGACATCCATTTCTCGGTCAGAGTCATCTTTTGTTTGTGAAGTGGATTCAGTTTGAGCTTGAGCTTGGTAGTGTCGTGAATTTGCCAAAAACTTGCGGTGAATAGCGACATTTGTAGTAGCTCCTTGGTAGATTGTGTGCATTTTAACGCTACCACAGTAATCAGAAGCGATTACTCGAGAAAATAAATACTCACACAAGGTCCATCTCTAGAAGTATCTTGACACAATAGAAAATGGACTTACTATCAAATCCCGTCATTTTGGTCATTTCGATAAAAGTGATACCATTTTCTTTACTTCTAGATATGAAAGTGAGAACGGTGACGACCATAGGGCTCAGCTTTGGTGGTCTGTGGTTTAGACCAGTAATTGCAAACCAATTCATATCATCATCAGTTCGAACACGAAGATTATCTCCGTAGGTTTCAAGGAGAATACCAAGGGAGGATTCTGAACATTGCTGGTTGAGTACTTCAAATAATGCTGTTTGCTCTGCACCTTTTGAAGGACGAGGTGGTGCTTTTCCCCTCAAAGCCAGCTTTAGTTGCTGCGTAGCCAAGCCAACCTGAAACGACGATTGTTGAGCAAGCATCTTCCAAAAAAACTCAAGCAAAGGTCCTTTTTCAATATCTAGTGAGGGATTTAATTGGGCTTTGATATACTTTTTTAGTGTACGAATGTCAGAGCCTATGTAGCAAGTCAGAGATTCGAACACCGGCACCTGGGAAAAGGCGCAGATAGGGAAAGTGACGTACCCCAGTTGCCGTCCATCGACAACTCATTCAGTACGTTGTGAACTACAACATCCACGGCAATCATCGTGAGAATAAATATACGAAGTTAAAACAAAGAGATGCGACGACTTCAGATGATTCGTAAATAATTGAGTAAATTGTAGACGTTATTTTGCCCTTATCTGATGCTACTGATAATCTCGTCGACGTTGTGATACAAGAGATAAGCTTAATGCGATTCATTTATAGCAAAATTACTTTAAAAAAGTAGGTCTTCTAGGCCTCCATTTTTCTTATTTTCTTGGGTTGTCGGAGTCGTGTTTGTACTAAAAATGTCGTTTTCTACATTCATGGACGGGTCGGGGTTCGAAACAGTTGCATTTCCGAACAGACCTAGAAGATCGTCGACAGGGTTGGATTGCGAAGGACTTGGCACATGTGCGTGCTTTTGAGCTGTAGAGTTGGCTGTGAAGCTGTTAAAACCTTCTTGGGTGCTAGGTGACATTGACGGCGATGCATCTTCATCGAGATCAAGAAGGTTTTCTGCTTTAACACCTGCGATTTGTGGTTTAGATGAGCAATTGCACATAGTGAAAACATACCCTGAGCCACTGTGTTGAGTGCTCTCTGCTTTGACAGACTCTCGTTCTCGTTCCCCTCATGTAAGTTGACCTTTTTGAGGGCGTCAACTCCAAGACGACCCTTTCCAATAAATGTCGAAGAGGGTTTGTGGTATGCAGCGGCAATTGAAGAGATTTCTTGTATTAGCTCTTCCAGTATTGCCCGTGAGACTGTAAGATTTGGAATCACGATAGGTGGTCTGTCGGCGACAGTGATCGACTAAAACATTCAGATTTTGCAAATGCAGTACCAGCGACTCACCCTTGCAGCTCCAGTATCTGTGGAAAGCAGTCTCCAGTAGATAAAAGCGCGATCACGCACGTCCGAGTTGTCACAATCACTTGTCGCAGTTGTTAGCACCTTTTGAACTAATGTTTGAGCAGGGCCTTCCGGTTTCTTGAGGAAAAGCTTAACTATTGCACTCAAAGTCTGGAGTTGAACCTGAAATCGAATGAGATTTGTGTTGAATGCCGCAACTATACTCACAGGATATGCATCCTCGATGAAACTATCTAAGTAGCTCTGCAATAATTCTTCGACATTATCAATCTTTTCTGCATTCTCTCCAAGTATCCAAATAAGAGATGCCTTTGACTCAGGTTCATCAAGCTCCTCAAAGTTTTCGCACAACGTTGGAATAATATCTTCATATGAATTCGGGTATTTGCGGAATATATCCTAAGAAGCGTTGGCATTGCTTTGATCAATCTCAATGGTACCCACCTTTATTACTATAACTGCCTCTTGTACGACATAAGAAACTTTTGTGTTAATAAGGTCAACAAGCACCTGAACACAACGCTCGGCAGCATCTTCAATCTTGATTGCGCATCTTCCGATTGCTCGGATTGATTTGCGGACAAAATCAACGTCAACCTCGCTAGCGTACTCTCTCAGCTCGTTCAACAATGTTTCCACGTTATTCTCATTTGCCAACTTTACCAAAATGTCAAGCTTTTCAACTTTGTTATACTGAGCGTCTGAGTATTTGCAGAAAAAGACGCGCAGTTCTGATGATAAAACATCAGGACGCGCCTGCAAGATAAGATTGATATTACGAAGAGCAACCCATTGAACTTCAGGTTCAGAAGCTACGAGCGTGACTACTATGTGTTAGCAGTGAAATTTTGCATTGATTGACTCACCCAAAGGAGGCGCCATCTTTCGAACAAGCTGTCTGATAAAGTCTTCTCTTTGTAAACGATGCAGATTTATCATCACAACTTTGACAGCACTTAATACGACGCTCCCGTTAGCATGCTGAAATTGTGGCAGAACGCGCTCGCAAATATATTCTGTTTCTTTCTCCTCAGCAGGTGTATAGCGACACAAAGCGCTTAGAATTGAAATTCTTCCCCATTCTGTACACTCATTGAGGGCAACCAGTATTTTGTTTAGCACGTCTCTGTCAATGACAAAGCCAGGCGATTCGGGATGAGGAGAACTGTGAATGTCAGTCAAAGCTGTAACAGCATTTGCAACAACCTTTCACAAAGTCAGCATATGGAAGACTTGTGAAAACTAATCGTACAGTTGGGTTCGGATCGCCGACAAGCTCCTGGAGTGTATCAACGAAACCTCTGTCAATTGCCAAGGAAGGTTTCAGATCGTACATTTTTGCAACACACAAAGCAGCTGTCTTGCGTACGTAGGGATTGTCATCTTGGAGGCCAGCAGAAAGTGGATCAGATAGGTAGTCGATGATCTTCTCAGCTCGAAGGCAACCCATAGTTCTAATTGAGAGTGCACGAACTAGCGGGTTTGGATCTGAAGCGTCCTTATTGCTGTTAAAGAGGTTCATTACGTAGTGATTCACTAACCTTAACGAAGGTATTCACAGCGAGAATAACGAGTTCTGGTTGAGTTTTCGCGTAGTTCATTAGATAAAGGTAGACCAACTTTTTCTGCTCCAAGTCCTCTGTCTGCATATTCTTGAGTACATCCGGGAACAGACCAGAAACGTCCTTGCCAACCGTCTAAGAGAGCATAAGGAGGGAGCGCAAGTCAACAAGGTACTGACCATATTGGCAATAACTCTCTTGATGGCATCCTTCCTCTTGTCGCGGTACTCGCTATTCAAATCTAAGCCTGATTAGCTGATTTCAGGAGGCTTTTGTAGGAGCATACCTGCGCGCAGTTCATAGTTCTCTCCTGTGCACCTGTAAGCATTGTTTACTGCATATATGCGATACTTGCGCACCCTTCTTAGCTGTGAAAACGTTTCTTCTTATCGTGTTCCTTTGTATGCGTCAGCGGGGCAGACCATGAATAGAGGAATACACACATATTGATTATACTCAAATATCCTTTGTAGACGCCGTTTCAGGCGATTTATCGAGATTTGACTATTGCGTGTGCTGATAGAACAGAAGATCCATTTCTTGAATTTTGCCATTCATCTAAAATATGCCAAAAGCACTGAAATCGGCTACAGAGAAATTCTCTAGAACCCACCAGCCTGCTGCAAAATCTTCCAATAGTAATTCAAGCGGTACCAGCAACCCACTTTTGTAAGCCAGCCGGCTATCATTACAGCGAGACACTTACACAGTGCAGCAACACAGACAGATTCGGACAGCATATTCTTAAGAATCCTTTGGTAGCTCAGGCGTGAGTTTACTATTCATCTTGGGCTTTTCTCATTCGAATCAGCATCGTTGATAAAGCTGCGTTGCGTCCGACAGATAAGGTCTTCGAGATTGGTCCTGGTACTGGTAACCTCACGGCTAGAATACTGGAAAAGGCAAAATCATGCCAAGTCATTGAGATGGACCCTCGAATGGCTGCTGAACTGAGTAAGAGATTCCAGGGAAAGTGAGTGGCAGTGATAAACCAGGAATGTTGCTTATCGCAGCTAGGCCTGAACAGCGCAGACTAGAGATTGTCATTGGTGACTTTGTTAAGGCAGAATTGCCATATTTCGATGTCTTGTTGGTATATTCTACAATCGGAGCACATCTAACAGTAGTCCAGGATATCCAATTGCCCTTACTCGATTTCTTCGCATATTGTCTTCCGCACTCTTTCCCATAGGCCAATTTGCAGAGTTGCAATACTGATGTTTCAGAGAGAATTTGCTTTGCGATTGTGCGCAAGACCGGGAAGCGACATGTGGTGCCGTCTCAGCGTTAACGCGCAGCTTTATTCCAAGATAGATCATATCATGAAAGTCAGTAAGGGCAATTTCAGACCCCCACCTCAGGTAGAAAGCAGCGTTGTAAGGATAGTCCCGCTGGACCCACCGCCGCCTATTAAGTTTGAAGAGTTCGATGGGTACGTATGTGCAGTCAATCTTTTATTCATGGCTAACACTTGTCGTAAAAAGTCTCACCAGAATCCTTTTCACTCGCAGGAATAAAACGTGTAGATCCAATTTTACTGCTTCTGGAGTGTACGACATGTTAGAAAGCAATAGAAAAGCGTGGTTGGCGGAGAAAAATGAGGTTTGTGCAATCAAACTTATTACCAACCCAATTTAACAAACTTTAGATGATTGACGACTCTGTGAACATTAAAGAAAGGGTTGAAAAAATCCTTGTACAATCAGGCTTTGCAGAAAGTCGCGCTGCAAAAATGGACGTCGATGACTTCCTAAAGTGAGTTTGACGTATGCATTCAGCCACGCTAACGTTCACAACAGGCTCTTGAGTGCATTTCACGATGACAACATACATTTTGGATAGATTATTATCAGCTGCTATTATATTTACTTATACATCTAATCCCTTTCGATTTTGTTGAGAAAACCAAAACACGAGAGAAAATTACTCGTCAATAACCTTTCTGGCACGACTTCTGGTTCTGTAAGCAGGTGAGCTATTTTGAGATGGTTCTGAAGGCTCTGCCGCTGCAATTGTTGGTGCTTTCTCTGACTTCTTATCCTTTGCCGTATAAATCATGGCAGTGAATGGGCTACTCAAGTCAGCAATAATATCGGCGGCATAATCACTCACCCTTCAAAGCTGAGAGCGACTTGATAGACTATGAAGACAAACAAACTGATTGCCAAACCAGCTGGTGACCTGAACCACAGAGAAGTGCCCAAGAAACAGAGTGTGCTTCCAATGTACATTGGATCTTCCACGACGTTGAAAGGAAAGGTAGTGACGCGATGACTCATGAGAATACCAAAGTAGTCACCTAAATAAGTTCCAGTAACACCTAATGCGAACATTGAAGTAATGACCAGCAATTGACCGGTGAAGAAGAGCACAAAAGCGAGGACAATATGGGCAGTTGGGTAGTCTGGATGTGGAACAAGATTTGGCTGAGCGGCCAATGCTTGTTGGAAGCTGAAATTGTCAGAAAAGCGCGAGGCTGAGAACATACACACAGGTGATCGCGCAGAATACCCAGAGAGAAGATAGTAAAAGCAAGCAAGTAGCAGCCAAGATATGGGCGGCCACCAGCTAGCTTGGTGAGTAGCTTGTTGTGATATTCTTCCTGCGTGTAAGCACAGACCACAATCAAGACGACACGAACCTTGACGAGCCACCTAAGCAGAAGAATAAGGAAAATAGAATAAATGGGCTTTCAAACGTACGATATTCCAAAACAATGGGTTGAAGATTATAGAGCCAATGATGATCCACAGCGAAGGCTGCTTTAAGTCAAACCAAGTCTCCGGCTGATTGTGAGGGACGGATTGCAGGGCAGATGGGTAAGGCAGAAGCTCAGAAAGCCCTCTGAGAAATGGATGCTGCTTTGCGGACATGACAGTAACTCGGCAACTGAGTTGTGAGCAAACGACGAACACAAATTACTTTTGTAGAATATACCGCGTAGATACTAGCACGGATAATGACAGTAGATCCCCAACAATGGCTCGATACAATACTATCTGGAAACTATCTCGCTGAATCTCAAATCAAGATCTTGTGCGACGTAGTACTGGGTTTGCTAATAGAGGAGTCAAACATACAACCAGTCTCCAGTCCTGTCACTGTCTGTGGAGATATACATGGTCAATTTTGGGATTTACTTGAGCTTTTGCGGGTCGGCGGTGATTGCAGGGATACCAACTATATCTTCATGGTAAGGCGCTCAGTTGTTGCATTTCTCAGTGCTGAGCATAAACAGGGCGACTTCGTTGACAGAGGTCATCAAAGCCTGGAAAGTTTCACCCTCTTGATGGCGTTGAAAGCGAGGTTAGTCACTCTATACTTGAAATCATATTTAACAGTCAATTAGGTACCCAGATAGAATAACCCTTTTGCGCGGTAATCATGAATCTAGGCAAATCACACAAGTATATGGATTCTATGGTAAGCTGCCTTGCTCATTCGGTCTTTCGTCACTCATCGAAAGTATAAGACGAGTGTCAACAGAAATATGGAAACGCCAGCGTCTGGAAAGCATGTTGTCAAGTATTTGACTATCTCAATTTAGCTGCTGTGAGTCGCAAACCAATTTGAAACACAGCTAAAGGTTTCAGATCATTGATGGTAGGATACTCTGTGTTCATGGTGGTTTGTCGCCAGACGTGCGGACATTAGATCAAATCAGAGTGATCGGTAAGCTTCATACTATTTTAATCATTCTACCGCTCAGAATAAATCAGCAAGAGCGCAAGAAATACCCCATGATGGGCCTTTCTGTGGTGAATAGCTCGATTTGACACATATTCTCTGTTAATACCATTTAGATCTCATGTGGTCAGATCCTGATGATGTTGAGCATTGGAGTATTAGTCCCAGAGGGGCTGGTTGGCTGTTTGGTAATAAGGTTACGAAAGAGGTATATCACATTTCTACGCTGATATTTGTTTTAACTTGAACTCCAGTTTAATCACATAAACGGACTGGATATGATTGCGCGCGCTCATCAACTTATCCAAGAGGGATAGTAGGTTGCCACATTTCATTTGGACTGCGACTCACTCAAGAGAAGCAAATTTATGTTTCCTGACAACGATTTAGTGACCGTGTGGTCGGCGCCAAACTACTGTTATAGATGCGGTTCGTCAACATTCCACAATTTCTGTCAATTTGCTTACTTCGACAAAGGGAACGTTGCAAGTGTTCTCAAAGTAAAAGAGAATGAGCCTGTCACAGAGAACAACTTCGCGATTTTCGATGCTGGTTTGTTTTTACTTGTTCCTTTATCATCTGTTGAGTATCTTCACAGTGGCAGATCAGGATAGGGGTTCAGCAACACGGGTCACACCCTCTCAGTACTTGTGAGTCTATTCTTAGTCTCTCACTACTTGCCACTAAAGTTACCGCCAAATCACCAGCTTGTAATTCTTTGTAAATTGTGCATCATTTATTAATTCATCGTTCTTATCGCTTCGTCCGCTTTGTTCTTATACTTTTCATTGTTCTCATTGTTTTCATTGTTTTCTTAATTTTCTTAATTGTATTTTTCACTGTGGGGTTCTCGGCCAAGTACCGGATTGGAACGGTGAAAGGTGATGTAAGGCACAACTTAAAGACCAGATGATTTTTTTATTCTCTATTTAAATTTGTGGTTCCTCATTTTATCCCTTGACCATCTTCCATCACCATCGATGTTTGCTAAAGGCTTTGCATCACTCAACCTTACACGTGCTTCCGTCCCAAACAAAGGTGAGGAGCTTGAAGTATTTTGCACTGAATATAACTGATCGAAGCAGGTCTTTCACCAGTCAAAGGCGTCGCTGGCGCTTTGCCTTCGCTGCTTACGCGTGATTTCGGCCATACCCCTATCCAATTTAGAGAACGTATCCGTGGGTGAACTTTGTTTAGAACACTATTTCTGCTAAATAAACGAGTCAGGCATACCGGAAATCGATCCTCCAGTGAAGCCAAAGTCACCTTACCTGCGCTACATGCACTATCTCATTGAGGAAGAGAAGAAGTTCAAGCCATACGCAAAAATCAATCCGATTGAATTCGGTCAAAAAGTTGCTTCACCTGCATGGGAAAGCCTTTTTGAGACTCAAAAGGAGGTTTGTCTTTGTTTGTCACTTTTTCATCTGTCTTACAAACCAAAGCCATATGAGTCCGCTTACCATGATGCCTACAAGCTTTACAAGCCTGAAGAGAGGAACTGGTGGATGACCAAGACTTTCTCAGACATCAGCCACATCAATAACATTCGCAGAGAATCTGGAGCCAAGCAGCTTTCAATCCCTGCAGAGTATCGCAAAGAGATGAACAGATCTGAACGTGAAGCTAAGCAAGCCGATAAAGCTACTAGAACTAAAGGACTCGCTAATGCTCGCAATCGTTACATGTCTGAGATCATCCCACAGCTCACCTTAGACCTTGGTGACTCCAAACATGCAATGAAAGCTGCTTCTCAAATGTGGAAGGATCTCTCAGAGGAAGATAAAGAGGTAAGAGCCATTGAAGCTAACCGATATATATTCTAATTTCATTACAGCCATACCAGAAAGCTTTCCGCATTGCAAAGGCTGAAAGAGACGCTGAAAGAGAACCAAAGATCTAAGTCAATACCAAGATGCTCTTGCATGATAGATCAATAATTGCAAACTATATCTACAAATGAATATATCTCAATACCGTAATGACGTCTTGAACTATTTATCAATCGAGACGATTGATTCACTAAATCACTTGTTTAGCTCGTATCTTCTATTTCAATTATTATCATGCATTATTAAATCAAATTATCCAGAAAATCTTGATCTTCTGCGATGCCTTGTGGAACGACTGTTGACGATTCGTTAGCTTCTGGTATGACTTTGTCGTCCTTATTGTTTGTTTGGATTCCTATCAAAGCCGGAGTGTTGCTTATACTGTCGAAAAAGTGGTTGTCGTTGCTTTGATCCGACGTTTTCTTTGAAGATTCGTATCGCTGAATGTATTGCCTACCAGATTCGCCTCTAAGACGAGATTTGAGGTCTAAATATAATCAGCGATGTCACAAAAGTGGTCTGCAGACTCACTCCAACCCGCTTCAGCGTTGATTCTGTCTTTATGCATTTCCCTTAATTCTTTGGTACTCTGTGTGTCCATTTGAAGTACCTGCCGATTATTATTCCTATCCCTATTTGCTAAGTCATAATCTATATCGCCCTCGTCTATATTAACGGCCTTCTGTGTACTATATTGACCAACATCATCATCCACATTTGCAGATTTCGTCATGAAAGTGGACATATCGTAATCTTCATTTGATGAATGACCTTGTATATCCTTAGTAAATAAAGGTGAGTTAAATGAATATTCAAACCTTCCTCGCCTTCGTCGTCTGGCTCATCATATCTACTAGAGTTATTTACCAAACGCCGCCTAGAAAACTTTGGGTGCTGTGATCGCCTAGCGGCTACTTGATTGAGATAGCTGTTGATCAGATATTGTCAACTTACTGTTGCTAGTAATGCTAGCTGCAACTGCAACTCCACCCGCGGAATTGGATTCATCCTGAGAATCGTCTCCAGTGTCACTCCCACTTCCACTTCCACTTCCACTATCAATGGGGACATCCTGCTTCTGAAGCTCTGGGAATGCTACTTCATCAGTGAGTGTTGGTGGTGGCGGTGGGGGTCTTCTGTTAGGTCTCGTGGCTGTACTCAAGCCTCTAGAAGATTTCCATGCGCGAGAAGCCTTTGCTTTATATTTGTCCTGTAAAACCATTTAATTCAGATTTTTAGACTATTCCGTCGACTTGATTTACTACTATCAAGAAAGATGCAGAGCCAGATTCGCGAGGTTTGGGCAGATAATCTTGATGCCGAATTAGATATTCTCCGTGAATTAGTAGATCGATATCCATACGTGTCCATGGTTAGTTTGGCTGTCATCTTTGACACTCAGGCTAACAGCCCTAGGACACGGAATTTCCTGGTGTTGTAGCAAGGCCGATTGGGAACTTTAAGAATTCTTCAGATTACCATTACCAAACGTTACGGTGCAACGTAGATCTCCTTAAAATCATTCAATTGGGTATCACTATCGCTGACGCAGAGGGGAACATGCCCGAATATCCAACTTGGCAATTCAATTTCAAATTCAATTTGAAGTGAGTATTCTCACCATCATCTTTGTCCCATTCTCATGACATTCGCAGTGATGATATGTACGCACCCGATTCAATAGAATTACTCACGAAATCTGGGATAAATTTCAAGAGGCTGGAAGCTAATGGTGTCGATATAGAGGAATTTGGTGAGAAGCTAGTCACATCTGGTTTTGTTCTGTTTGATCATGTTCACTGGATATCGTTTCATAGGTATGTATAGACTGCAAGTACATAGTACGCAACTGATTGATGCAGTGGATATGACTTTGGTTACTTACTCAAAGTTCTTACGGCGCTGCCACTACCTTCAAATGAAACTGATTTTTTTGATCTACTTCGCATATGGTTCCCCTGCATATTCGACATCAAGTACGTTATGAAGATCAACAGGCTTCTTAAAGGTGGTCTACAAGATATAGCAGATGAGTTGCAGGTTAGACACGTCTGTTTCGTCATGCCGAATCGGCTGACTTTCATCAGGTAATGCGGATAGGCCCACAGCATCAAGCAGGATCAGATTCATTGGTCACATCTGCTTCATTCTTCTCTATGCGCAGTAAGTTTTTTGATGGTGCATCTGAGAGGGACAGACAATTGTGGGGTACTTCGCTTGGTTCTAGGCTTGGCTAACTCAACACAGACTTCATTGTATGGGATATTTGTATGGCATCGGCATAGGAGCTGGCGCTAGTGCTATACAGACTCCAGGAGCACCATTCACTCCTATGAGTAACCCTATACCTACGCCTTACGTTGGCCCCCAACCTATTGCACCTTATCATCAAAATCGCTCAACAGTAGGATTTGGGGAAAGGTGATGATAGAAGTAAAGTTGTATTTATCATTGACTGTCTTTTTAATATTCGCCCATCAGACAACACAAAAGGTGTTAGTTTATTTGTATATTAAAAGGCTCAATGATAGGATCTGTGGAAAGGTGATAATTGACATATAGTTATATTTATCATCATTGATTGCCTTTTTACATATTGTCAAAGTTCTAAGTAAAAGCAGACTGCATTGGATAGACCTGGTGGAGTCTTTGTCAGATTCACAAAGACTCTTAGTAGACACTTACTTTTCCTTAAGTAATGATGCAACCAGATGAGCTACCATATGTCTCATTTTCACCCGGCTCTTCTCTCTCTACGTTGATGTGGACTTGGTCAACTTGGATTTGTGAGACTTCAATTTCTGGTATCATTGCTACGTTTGTGACACGATGTAGAAAATTCAAGAGGAAGCTCTCTTAATTATAATCTCTAAATATCATTGTCTGAACCTTATTGCGCTTATCTTTCACTGTTCTCGTTTGATCAAAACTCTGTCATCAGAAGGACAATGAGGCTTCCATTTTCTTTTTCTTTTTACGCATGACTTGATCGTTCCTGCATTAAAATCATTGTGCGATGTAAATTAATTGAGACAATGAACGGAGAAAGGGAACGAATGATAAAGCGATTAAGCGATATTAGTTGCATAATCTAAACGACTATCATGTCTTCTTTGGTGGCCCTACCAATCATTTCAATACTCGCTGTGATCATCACCATATTGCCTTGCGCATGGCACTACCGTGTACGCAATACCAGTGTTCTTATTCTTATTGCTTGGCTTGCAATTGTAAACTTCACTTATTTTATCAACTCAATCGTTTGGCACGATAATGTTGACATTCGTACTCCAGTTTGGTGTGACATTAGTGAGTACAGACGGAATAACAGTGACTATTATTAATCGAAGCAGCAACAAAGCTGATAATCGGAGCAAATATCGCCATACCGACCACAGCAGCATGTATTTTGCGCAACCTGTCAAACATAGCAACAGCATCTGTAGTTAATACAAGCAGGAAGGACAGGCAAAAAAAGCTCTTGATCGAACTAGCGTTTGGTGTTCTTGTCCCTATCATCTATATGGTACTACACTTGGTAGTTCAAGATCGACGATTCAACCTCGTCGAAGGTATTGGTTGTATGCCTGTGGTTTGGCCTTCATGGCTTTCTCTCGTTCACACGTCCCTTCTTCCATTTATTTTTGCAATGGTAGCGGCTTTTTACTCATGTGAGTTTACATTTTGAAGGATTACATAATGCCCATTTTCGATAGTCAAGACAATCCGAAGTTTCTACCAGCATAAAGAAACATTCACAGACTTGTTCAAAATGAAAACGCACGGTCTCACTAAGAGTAGATACTTCCGTTTGATAGGACTTGCCGTGGTGATGCTTACTCTCACTGTCGCAGCCGCAATAGCTCAACTAGTCGTCAACATTCAAGCAAATAACGGACATTTACTACCTTATAATAGCTGGAACCAAGTTCACGCTCACTTTTCCGTCATCTATCGACTTAGTAAATCTGAAATGACTCAACATCAACTAAGCGTAAATATAGCGAGCTGGATAGTGCCAATCTTGTCATCTATTATCTTCTTCTTGTTCTTTGGACTTTCAGAGGAGGCTAGAAAAGAGTACATTAGATTGAGTTGCATTTTCATGCCTTGCCTGAAGCCGAAGTTTAGACAGTGAGTTTGAGGTTGGTCTCAGACTTCAGACTGATTTGTTATAGGTTCTCACAGAGAAACGATCGTATTTCAAGCCTTTCGAACTATTCGTTTCCTCCTAGTCCTAGGATAGATAACTACGAGAAGGAAAATACAGTTAAAAGCAAAAACAACGTCAATGATTATGAGCTCCCAGTCTTAAGAGCCTAGACACTTTATCATAGATAATCAAAATGTTTTTCAAAATGTATTCTTGTAGAAAAGTGATGTATTATAATTAAACTTGGTCTTCGTCGCGACTAAACAGGAATTAAGCTGAAGATCAAGAGAGTAGAAGGAGACATACCCTGCATAGAATTTTTCGAGGAATGTTTGAGGTCTAGCTGTTTTAGAGTGTCAGACCGTTATCTCAAGTGTTTTGTTAACTAACGTGGAGCCTGTGGTGGAGTTAAATAGATGAAATTGAAAGATAAGGAAACATACCTCTTCCAAAGCGAACCAGCGCATTATATGAGACTCTTGCTTCCATGCATTCATCGTCTCCTGATACTCTTGCCTGCCTTTGAATAAGACTAAGTCAATAACATTCAAATCATCCAAATTTCTGTTCTTCTCAAATTCCTGACGAATCTTTGCTCTTATTTGTGAAGGTGGAATGTTAAGTGAGTATAATGCACAGATGCTTGGAGCCTATTCAATCCGTTGAGCCTCATCGGCCTACTCGTCGTTTGAGGTACTCACGCTGCGATAGAAGTCACGATAAAGCGTTCTAGCTCTTGCATGAGCTTCAGCTAATGAGTTTGATGATCTTGCAACTTGAGAGAGTCTTGAGGGAATAGTAGTCATCAGTGGACTTGCTAAAGATGATGGTTTTGGTCAGAAAGACATCGCTGTTGATAATTTAAAAGCCTGAAAGCTTTTGTTGTATTTTATGTTATTTTCTCAACTGTCTTTTCAACACTTACTCCATTGTCCTCATGTCGTCTACTAAGATACCCAGATCTGCGTTATACGCCAATCAGATTGACTACCCTCCAAGACTTAACGGCAGTCTCCCAAACACTGCTTTCAATATTTCTCTTATCGCTTTTACTTTAGGCGCTTTCTTCGGTTCGAATTTGGTTCCCGGTATATCAGCTATAAACGTTCATCTTGGTATATTTATTGGTTATTTCAGAGGATCAGCGCAAACTTCTCTCTATATTGTTGTACTTTGTTGGTTTCATCTCTGGGAATTCCTCAGTACAGCAGGCTGGAATACAACAAAAACATCAGTCGATTGTTAGTTATAATGCGTACAACAGTTCGTTCGGCTAATCAACCGACAGCTTATTTATTAAACAATGGCTACAGTTACTTCGTTGCTCACTCTTTCGGCCTTGTGTCGCACATCGCTTTAGTGTGGCTTTTTCCCTCAGTCTCTTCCAATAAATGGCCGATAATATTAGGTATGCTCAAATTTTGGCTTAACAAAACGTATAATGATATCATTAAGGTTTTTGCTTAGTCGTAGTTGGACAGCTGCTACGCACGTTAGCTATGGTACACGCGAATGAGAGCTTTTCACACCACGTTGCGTCTTTCAAGCAAAAAGATCATGCACTGGTTACTTCGGGCGTATATAGGTATGTAATACCTCTTTTGCCTTTTGTCAAACACTGAATAAAACAGCTTTGTTCGTCATCCATCCTATTTGGGTTTCTACCTGTGGGCTTTAGGCACTCAAATGATTTTAACGAATCCCTTATCTTTCTTGGGATTCGCAATCATCCTACAAAGATTCTTTTCTGACCGGATTAAACGTAAGTGAACCTTTTTCATCGATACTCAATTGAACCGACTTTAGATGAAGAGAAATATCTCATCAAGTTCTTTGGAAACGAATATAAAAATTACAGAAACAATGTGTACTCCTTTTTGCCATTCTTCATTTAATCTTCACATAACACAATGACGTGTGCGACGTCCTTGTCGATTCAACTACCAACATGAGTACAACATCCTATATAAATAAAATTAAAGGAGAAGCGCCAGTAACGATACAAGAAGATTTGAGGAATTTGGAGGATTATTTCAATAAGCGGTTCGTACAATTTACAGAAAGAAAGAAAGCTAACTAGCCACAAAGCTTATACCATCAACTCACAAAGACTTTGAAAGGTTTGATACAAAAGGATGAAATATCAAAATACTTAGTGGGACTATGGAACAATTTCATTACCAGTTTCAAAGACAAGCTTAATCAGCTTCGTTTGGTCGAGATTGGTGTGCGGGTTGCTCAGCAAATGGACCCACAAGAATCATTGAGCTTCTTGCAATCATTGTTGGGCTCACTTCCAACCCCAAGAGCTGCACTCTCACCTTCCCTCAAACCAAGCACAGCTAAACCATTCGATGAAGAACAATCACCAACTAAAACTGAAGCTGAGGCTTACGTTTTGGCTAGAATCTCAATCGCTCATTATGACCTCTTGCTTGGAAATTTAGATAAGGCAAAAGAAGCAATGGACGTTTGTGAGCGTACTTTAGATTCAATGGACGGTGTCGAAGCTAGTGTAACAGGAGCTTGGTTGCGTGTTAGCGGTGATTTTTACAAGGTAATTATAGCTTTAATTTTTTATTTTTACACTTTGTTGACTAGATGACTCACAGTCTAAGGCCGAATATGCAGCATTCTACCGTACAACCTTGTTGTACATCTCATGTGCTGGCTTAGATCAACTTGACAAAGTTGAACAGATTCAAAAAAGTCATGATTTGGCTATCGCTGCTTTATTAGGCGATACTATCTATAACTTTGGTGAATTGGTTAGTCATCGCAATTTTTCATTTCAGAAAGAGCTTACGAGTAACCAGTTAACTCATCCTGTCTTGAATGCTTTGAATGGTAGTGATCTAGAATGGTTGAAGGACATTATCTACATTTTTAATGAAGGTGACATAGCAAAGTTCGAGCTCAACGCAAACAAGTTAGCAAATGAGGTAAGTTTCCCGTCTAGTCATGCTACAATGAATAAACATTTTGTACAGTCTATTCTTCAAGAAAGTCAGGCTTTCCTTCGTCAGAAGATATGCTTAATGGCATTAATCGAATGTATCTTCAAGAGATCATCAAAAGACCGCGTTTTGTCATTCTCTACCATTGGTGCTGAGACAAAGTTACCGTCAGATGAGGTTGAACATTTGATTATGAAAGCATTGTCGTGAGTTTTCAAAAGTATGAAATATCAACCACTCACAGATCACTTAAGTTTGAATCTTATTCGTGGCACCATCGATCAAGTCTCAAGTACAGCTAGCATCAATTGGGTACAACCTAGGGTTTTGGACAAGAATCAAATCAAATCTTTGGCCTCGCGGTTGAATGAATGGAGATCTAAGGTGGAAAATGTGGCAGTCAATGTAAATAGCCAAGCGCCTGAATTATTTACATAAGTCCTAACAATTAATTGTTTTACTTGTCTTTCTTTGAGCCGGATGAAGTATTCGCGTTGTCGACAAGATCGTTCATAGCTTGATTATTTTGAGTAGATTGCTTTTTGAGGATGTCTAGAGAGAAAGTTAGCAAAGTGAATGGAGAAATTCAAGGTGTGCTTACTAATTTCACGATCTTTTGAGTCAAGTTGTTTCTTAAAGGTTTCAGCGGATGAGGAGTCACCGTCCTTCTGTAGGTGGATTAGTGATAAAATCAGATATTATTAGCGGAGTGACTAACCTTCATTAAGCTCAATTCTTCCTCAGCTTTGATGAGATCCATAATGATGCCGAATACGCGTGAGAGGATCCTGTGGGATGTGTGAGGGGTATTTGCTTAGGGAATCAACAAAAGCTGACAAGCTTAAGAAGAGAGTGAAACCTGAATGATTTTAAGGATGAGATAATTGAATGTGATGAAGACGTACCAGTCAAGTAGACATTACGTTGTGAGTAAAATCTAGGTTTGAAAATAAGAGACATTCCTTTTTAAAAAGAAGATGACGTACTTGCGTGCAGCAAAGTTAGATTCAGAGCGTACATCATTGAAAGAGTGCTCTTCCTTAGCAGCTTGGCCTTCTTTGACGACTTTGAGCATCCTTTGAACAGCATCAAAGAATAAGATTGAAGTGAAAATAAGAGATATTTTCAAGGAATATTGTAATTTAGCAACCAATGGGTTGGTGCTGAGGAATTTGAAGAAGCGTTGCTTGAAAGCGAAAGGCATTGGTGCAACGAGGACCAAGAAGGTAAGGACTCTGAGGCGTTATTAGAGTGTGTATGTTAATAGCCGATTGACTAACTCTGCGCTGAGTAAACCAAATCTGATAAAGGTGTTAGAGTGGATTGTGCCTCTGTAAGACAACTAACACTAAGCTATAATAAAGCTTGAATTCCGTTTAGATTTGTAGTTAAATATATAAAAAAAGCTCACTGTCATAATTTAAATTTAATTACGTCGATGTAATAGACCAAGAAGTTTAACTCAAGTTGACGTCAATTTGATTTCTTGTTTTTATTTGTAATTTATCGAGATATTTTGATTATTTTATTCATTAATTACGGCCACGCCTTCCTTTCACTTTCTCTCCTCAACACCCAGGATGACTAAATTCCCAGTGTCAATTAAACACGCAGGAAAGAAATTCGATTTGGAATTCAACACTCAGTACACCGGTTTAGACTTCAAGAATCAAATTCATTCTCTAACTGGCGTGGCTCCAGATAGGTGGGTCACACTACGTATCACTGTGGCATTCCCCCTTAACATCCTCGACAGGCAGAAAGTTATGATTAAAGGTGGAATGCTCAAGGATAATACGGATATGGAAAAGTTAGGATCATCGATCAAGCCTGGTCACTTGTTCATCGTCATTGGCGCTGCAGGGCCTCTACCAGAAGCTCCAAATCAAAAAGTAGTTTTCATGGAAGACCTCAGTGAGAAGGATTTATCGCAAGCCTTGAAAAACCCAGTCGGTTTGACTAATCTCGGTAACACTTGTTATTTAAACTCATCAGTTCAAGTTCTCAGAGCCATACCTGAGCTACAGAGCACTCTGAGTAACACACAAAACTCTGGCTTATTACGCTCCCTTCAATCCCTCTTTTCCTCGCTCAACAACTCAACTGACGCAATCACTCCAACTGCATTCCTCACAATGCTAAGATCCTCTTACCAACAATTCACTGAAACTGATAGATACGGTCAGTTCGCTCAACAAGACGCTGAAGAAGCTTGGGGCGCAATCCTCAACTCTTTGGGATCAGAGTTGATGACGTCACAGGGTAAATCATTCGTTGATCAATACATGAAGGGTACTTTCGTGAAAGAGATGTCTACGCCTGAATCAACACTTGAAGAGCCTTCTTACTCAATTGAAGAGTTTACTAAATTGGGTTGCAACATCTCTTCATCCACCAACTACCTCCAGCAAGGTTTAACAGATGGTTTGGATGAGCAGGTTACAAAACACTCCTCAACACTCAATAGAAACGCTCAATATACACAGAAATCGAGAATTAATAGATTGCCAGCATACCTCTCCGTCCATCTCGTCAGATTCTATTGGAGAGCTGATTTAGGCAAAAAGGCAAAAATCCTCCGCAAAGTAAAGTTCCCAATGGAGTATGATGCCAGTGATCTCGTCAGTGACGATCTCAAGGCTAAGATCAACCCGGTCAACAAGAAGCTTCTGTCAATCAACAAAGATAAAGAGGAGAGAAGAAGATTGAGGAAGCGTATCAAGACACGCACCGATCTCGAACAAAAAGCCAACGAGGCTAAAAACACCGACGATATGTTGATCGATGAAATCAAAGATGAGCAGGGCAAGATTGGTGACGTGGAGCTCCTCGATGAGAACGTTTATGAGGAGAGAGAGAAGAAAGAGCTTGATGAGCTTGTCAATAATGACTTAAAAAATGACACTGGTTGCTCACAGAGTGGCTTGTACGATTTGGTGGGTATAGTGACGCACAAAGGTGTAAACGCAGATGGCGGTCACTACATAGCCTGGGTCAGAGGGGATGTGCACAAGTCGGAAGAGGACAAGGACGATTGGTACAAATTCGACGACAACAAGGTCACCAAAGTATCCAAAGACAAAATTGCCCAATTGGAAGGAGGCGGTGAAGATAGTGTAGCCTACCTATTATTATATAAAGCAAAGTTGTAGACATTTATAAAAATTTCATCTTAAAAATAAAAATACTACTACTTTACTGGTTCAACTTAGTGATGTCATATGGAAGAAATTAAAATAAGTTTAGACGGGAACTATTGTATTACGGGTGAAGGTGAGACAGCAAGGAAGGTGAAGAGGCTTCTCGATCTCAAGTACGGTGTTGGATGCTCTGTCGATGGACACATCAAGTCCAGTGGCTTGACCATACAGATAAAAACTGAGAATGAGTATGTAGTTAGGTATGAGGAGTGTTTTACAGTGATGCAAATGTACTCATCACCTGTTCAGACCTAAAAACTCGAGTACTATGGATCTCAGGCTACAACTCCCAAATACATTCGACAATCTGAAAAATTACTTGATAGAATTACTGGCTAAGCCAGTGCGCAATGATTTATTCGGTAATACAAGAACACCCGTCGACAATGAATTTTTGGCTGCAGATGGCTGCCCAAGTGGAGGCGCGGTGGAGACTGCATTTGGAGGTACAGACGCAGATACAGATGCAGACGCATTATATTATTTATTCAATCAATACCAATCTTACAAGGACAAGGATATTTATTTCAACGATGGAACGATACTCTGCGCATCAATATATAGATGGATTTCTCAACTTAGCTCAGAGTTCTTATTTGACGATTTAGAATTATTTTTCAACACTTATAGACTATACCTCAGCTCGATGGAGTTGGCCAACTTATTATTTAAGAGATTCGAGTGGACGCTGCAGGGTGGTGATGATGAGCCTGCTTTAGAACTAGTCAGGGTGAGGACATTTGTCATGCTCCGATCATGGATCTCCAACTACTTTGGCTTTGATTTCGTGCCCAACTTAGACCTCCGTCTTAAGTTGTCACGATGGATTAATGAACAGAGGAAGATACAGAATGACAAGTCCGTAAAGATGATCGATAAGCTCATCAATATAGCCAAGGAGCGTCAAAGTGTTTATGAAATTTACAAGAAACATTCGCATGATGGTAATTTGTCGTCGTTTGATAGTAGCAATTCCAGCAGAAATTCCAGCACCGACAAACACCTCAGTCTGGACTTTGACCCAGGTCCACCAACCTATCTTCCCTCTTCCACATCGTCTAGAATGACAGCGAGCACAGCACCATCAACGTCATCACCGGTAAATGCATCAGAGCATAACGATTCAATTGCTGACACATTCGTCAAAACGTTTAACAAAGTCGGCAAAATTGGCAAAATTGGTAAGCGTATAATGTCCAACAAGCCACAGGTATTCGATAGTGATCAAGATAACAATGAGGATCAATTCAGAGATGAGTACACAGTAACGATATCGTTTCAGGAGTTCTGTCAACTCCAGGAGATTGATGTAAACAATATTATACCCAAGAATACAGACAAGGATGATGAAAGTAATGACAAAATCAAAAATAACTCAATTATGACCAAATTTTTACAATTAGATGATATAGACAGCGATATTGATAGTGATGAGGAGGTGGATGAAGATGTGGATGATTCAGCGGTAAAAGGGAAGAAGTTACCACATACTGATGGTGCAGCTCGACTTACCACTCATTCCGAAACAATGACAGATTCTCAAGTAGATATGGATAATTGGCAGAAGACATTCACCATTGAGGGGCTTGAATCTGATGAAGAAGACGATGGAGATGTGAATGCGGCGTTACGCGCGTTGGAAGGACACATCGACAAAGTGAAACAAAAGCAAAAATTACGTAAAGTCGAGTCCATGATGCAAAAGTCCAAGAAGAAAAGAATGAGTCAGAGTCAGGGTGTAGTTAGCACCGACGCAAGTGAAAACTCTTCACCCAACTTATCACCGATAATACGCGCAAATAGCGTGCTTGGTGGAAGTGCTAGTTTTACTAGCAATACCATACAACCAAAACCTCGTTCGCACTCCGTTGCAGTCACTTCACCTTCACTACCCATAAATAGAAAGAGAGGATTGAGTCATGGCTCAAGCGCGATAATAGATAGCCACAACACGACAAAGAAATCTGTGTGTAAATCGTGGATTTTGGATTACAAGACGGAGGAGCTCTCTAAACAATTTTCCCTTATTGAGAAGGATCTTTTCAACGAGATAAAGTTCGAGGATATAGAGAAGCTGGACAATTGGAAGGAGGAGTATCTTAAATTTGACACAATTATTAATTGGGTATCATTCATGAAAGAAGTAGCACGTAGGAAGGTTAGCAGTAATGAAAACTTACACGGCTCATCTATCAAGATCGTGATAGCAAGATTCAACATGACAGTGAGATGGGTGGCTTCAGAGATCCTCATCACAGACTCACCAGAGGATCGCTCAGCTGTTGTCAGTAAATTCATCCGACTTGCTTTCAAGTGTCAGCAGCTGAATAACTTTATGACGCTGATAGCTATATTGAGAGGTGTGTTTAAATTTTGTTTGTAGTGAATGTCACTAAATAGTAGTAGGTTTGGATCACCCTATCGTCAAACGGATGGCAGATACTTGGCCGAATGTATCCAAGCAAAGCATGCGTATGTTGACGACACTCAAGGTGTTCTGCAGCAATAGCGACAACTATTCTATGCTGCGAGATATATCTATGACACTCCTCAATAAGAAGATGTCAAATTCGTCGTCCTCCGACAAACGTTTGACTGGCATAACGAGGGACAGATCTTCTTCATCAGGGGCAAACAGCATCCCGTCACACGATATTTTCAGCGGTTGTATACCATTCGTAGGAATGTTCTTGAGCGATCTCTTTCAAGCTGACAAGTGTCCGAATTACGTAAAGAAAGGTGACGGTGATGACAAGTTGATAAATATTCAAAAACTTCGCCTCATACACTCTACTCGCAAGTCTATTCAGTCCTTCCAAGCCAATTCAACGCAGCAGTACGACCATCGTCTCTATTTAGATGGTAATCTCTACAGAAAGTGTCTCAAATTGCGCGTAGATGCGCGTGTTTTGGAGTGATGCTGATAGACAAATAAAGTGGACTTTATAGACTGCAATTAAATTCAACCCACTGCAATTCTCAAAGAAACAATAAATGTGATGTCTGTACATTATATAAATAATTGTGATAGAATATACTCTGGCATGGATGTGCGTTAAATGTAGTGGTGTTGAGGTCATTCTCATTCATTTACCCATTTAATACTTCTTGAATCCTCCATCATAGTCTCGTGGCGGGTAGTCCCTTGGAGGATAATCTCTTGGAAGATAGTCTCTTGGTGGGTAGTCTCTTGGCGGATAGTCTCTCGTTGGACCGGGTCTGTAATCATCTCTATAATCATTTCTTGGTGTGAATCTTCTTGGTGGCCTGTCAAAGTCATCTCTTGGTGGAAAATCTCTTGGTGGGTAGTCCCTCGGTGGATAAGATCTTGGTGAATAATCCCTTGGAGGACCTCTAGGAGGTCTACTTTGCGAGTGTTAGAAAAAAGCACCTAGCTAAAAAGTAAACCCACCTATAGTCATCATATCTATCTCTTGGTCCCATCGGCTTGTAAGGTTTGTATGGGAGTGAATGTGGTGGGCCGCCGCGTGGATATGGCTTATATGGTGTGCTGCCATAGTAATCTTTTGGTGGAGGAGGGTAGTCACTATATTCGCTGCGAGCATGTTAGACGAGGAAAGCAGCAAACAGAAGTTATTCACCGTGAAGGTGGTGGGTAAGACCTGCGACCAGAATCACTATGAGTAAGATTAGATGATTGAGAATAATATACACACCCATATCTGTCATATCTGTCATGGTATGGGTGGTAGCGGGCTGCGTACCGTGGAGGACCGCGCTCGTAGCGATCATTGCGGTCGTAACCCCCGTGATCCCTTGGTGAAGGGTATGGTTGATAGCGTGGTTTTTGAGGTCTAGCAGACATGGATCTGTCATCTGAAAAGGGGGTGAGTGGTTTAAATTAATCAACAGCCTCCGCACATTTTGGTGGACCAATATACTGGCCAGGAGTTGGTTCGCGTGGACGACCTCTACGTGCTCTTGCAACGGTGATAGTCTTCCCTAAGATCTGGGAAAGGTGTAGCTTTTCAATTGCGTCGTCTGCCTCGGATGGATTTTCGAAAGTGACAAAACCAAAACCTCTAGATTCTCTCGTGTGTGGATCGAGCATAATGACGACTTTTAAGACCTAAATTGAGAGAATAACAATTGAGTGAGATTGAAACTAAATATAAATGAAATCACACCTTTCCAGAACTAGACATATGCTCAGTGAGTAATTGATCATCGACGCCAACGTGCATATGTGAGACGTGAACGATACAACCTTGGGGATTATCGTTTTGATTGGAGTGAGAGTAACTAGCAGGGTAATCAGAGTGATCTTGTTGATCTTTTTGGCCTTGTTGGTCTATTTGGTGTGGTGTTTGTTGGCTGTTATGGGTTGTGTGAGTGGATCGAGTGGTTGAATTGAGTTGAGTCGAGTTACCGATTGCTGTGCAAGTTATCCAAGTTATTCAAGTTGTTCGCGTTATCTGATTGTTCAACTGGGCGCGGTGGTGTTGTGCCCTTCCCTTCAAAATCAACTGTATCTTCCTGCTTTTGATTTTCTGACCATTCTGGTGAGTTATTGAGAATATTTACAAATTTAATTGCCCAAATTTACCATCATTTATTTCTGACATTTTTGATAGTTTTTGAGTAAATTTAGACGTTGAAAATGACCGCTCGACGTCTTTCGCAACTCTCAAATCAATTTATAAAAATGTCATACTCGACGAGGCAAATTGGTGCACCAAACACAACAGAATTTAAGACTTACATTGAGAAGGACAACAAGGTCATCTCACCTTTCCACGACTTGCCTTTGTACGCCGATGACTCAAAGACCATTTTGAACATGGTTGTCGAGATCCCAAGGTGGTAAGCGTTTTATTCTAGTACTCATAATTCTTCCTCACTCTCAATTACCAGGACCAACGCAAAGATGGAAATCACCAAGTCTTCCTTCTTCAACTCGATCGAACAAGACACCAAGAAGGGCAAGCTGCGTTATGTGCGTAACTCTTTCCCTTGGAAGGGCTACATCTGGAACTACGGTGCCTTCCCTCAAACCTACGAGGACCCAGACAGCGTCCACCCAGAGACCAAGGTGTGTCTTTCCTTTTTGCACGCTCCCCTCTGACGGCTCGCGCAGGCTAAAGGTGACGGCGACCCAATCGACGTCTGTGAGATTGGTGAGGCTGTTGGCCACATCGGTCAAGTCAAGCAAGTCAAGGTTTTGGGTACTCTCGCTCTACTCGACGAAGGCGAAACTGACTGGAAGGTGGGTAATTATCGTGCGCCCTAATACTCCACTTACATTTCACAGATCATTGTCATCGACGTCAACGACCCTCTCGCACCAAAGATCAACGACATCGAAGACGTAGAGCGCCACCTTCCAGGTCTTCTCCGTGCCACCAACGAATGGTTCAGAATCTACAAGATCCCAGACGGAAAGCCAGAGAACCAATTCGCTTTCTCAGGTGAAGCTAAGAACAAGAAGTACGCTACCGAGATTGTCCACGAGTGCCACGAAGCCTGGAGAGGTCTTCTTACCGGCAAGGTCAGCAGCGAGGGTGTTTCATGCGCCAACGTCTCTGTCGAAGGCTCTAAAGACAAGATCTCTACCACTGATGCCCAATACAACCAAATCCCAGCTCACTCGCCACAGCCAGCTGCTCCAGTTGACCCTTCCATTGACAAGTGGTTCTTCATCTCTGCTGCTTAAATATATCACCGCGATTATCAGCCCAAATCTGTGCACAAGTCCAGGATTTGAGTTGTCTTTATTTCATAATCGTTAGAATGTTCATAGTTATTCCTTTAATCTATTGGTGTGGATATAGTTTGTTTGGCGAATTGTGTTGTTTCACTCGAATGCCTTGTTCACCTGCTTGATAAGTATGGCACCAGCCCATCTCAACGCAGTGTCATTCTCTTATCGGCCTAAATTACCTGTATTGATACCAGTGTCGTTAAATAGTCTGTTGTTTTCACAATATGCACATTCAATACGGTCAAGCTGAAACAGTTTGTTGAAATTCGAGCTGGTCTTTGTTGGGTGTGTTAAGGTTTGGGCTTG